>NW_027397072.1:73904205-74196048 GCF_003265705.2 Callorhinus ursinus
CCCCGCCCGCGCCGCGCCGCGCCGCGCGCCCGGGCAGCCCACTGCGTCCCGGCCAATGGGGAGGCGCGGCCGCAGCCTCTGCCCTGACCCCGGCCCGCCCCCTGCCCCCGCGCTCGGCTCCGCCGCGGCCCGCCCGCCCCGCCTCCTCCCTCTGCAGTTCAGAAGTTGTTTATGAGGTCGGCGGGGTGGCTTGTGGCAAGGTGGGACTCCGCACCGGGCAAGCGCAACCCAAGTGAGGCTAGCCGGCAGCGAGAAGTCGGTCTCCGGGAGTGCTACGGACAGCGGGAGTGCCCCTTTGCACTGGCGTCCTTTCTCCTCTGCCGTACCTTTGGGACCGGGGCAGGACTGCGAGCCCCGAGCGTCCCGCGCTCCGCCACGCCACGCGGAGCCGCTCCGCAGTGCCGCTCCCGCGTCCCTCGCTCTGCTGCCTCGGCCCCGGGCCCTCTGGGGATGATTCCGAGGGCCCAGCAGCCGCGCTCCGAGCCCAGGCGTTGCGCTTTTCCCGGCAGAACGCGGCTGACTTTGCCGTCTGAAAGAAGAGGCAGGGAGACGGATCACCTGCTCCTGTGGGGTCTGGGGAAAACAGTGCAGTGAAATAGAGCTAGGGCTTTACCTGCTCTTGCCTTCCCTCAACTGGTAGACCTGTTTGCTTGCGGGGTCGTGTTGGACTGTGTGGTTTCGGTGAGGATGCGGGAGAGGCGGGCCCTCGCTTAGAGCGAGGGCCTGCTGCACCCTGCTCCCAACACCTGACCACCACCGCGTGGGACCGGGCCAATTCAGAGTTGGACAAGTCAGTCTGGCTTCCTAGTGTGATGTTGGGGATAAGAATTGACAGCGTGTCGTCAAATCACAGGATTTCAGACCTGCCCTATGTGTCTCCAGTGTTTTATTGAAGCGCTAGGAACAATCAAGTCTGCAGGTGTTGAGTGTAGAGAGATCAGTGATCTAAGGGGCAGGCCATTAGAGCTCCTGGATTTTCCAGCTGCGCTTTAAACTCTGCTTTCAACCCATGCTGGCCCGGGCACCTACGCTCCACGTGCCTCTGCCCCGACCCGATCGACCCGATCGACCCGATCGATCTGCTCTCCCAAGAATCCCAGCCCATTTACTACCTACATTATGTCGATCCAGATCTCAGGATGGGACGGGGAAGGCTCAGTCTTCCAAGATTTGTGAAAAGTTTCATAGGTGTGAGTGGAAGAGAAGAGAAAGCAAGGGCCACGGGACTCGTAGCCCTCGCACTGAGAGCCTTGCTGTACGTTTTCCCCATAAGCCTTGTCAGATTTTATATTAAATAATCTACATAATGAAACCCCAGGGCTTTATGCAAAGTGAGCAGAGCCAGTCACAAAAGGACAAATACTTTATGATTCAGCTATTATGATGTATCTGAAGTAACGAAATTCATAGGAACCAAGTAGAAAGGTGGTTGTGGGGGGGGTGGGATGGGAATTAGTGTGTAATGGGTATACAGTTTTGCTTCTACAAGATGAAAAAATTCTAGAATCTGTTGTACAAAATGTGAATATATTTAACTCTACTGTACTGTACACTTTAACATGATTAGGGTGGTAAATTTGATGCTAGCTTTTCTTTCTACCACAATACAAAATAAAAATCAAGAAAAAATAGTCGTAAATGGAACTTTTTTTGGTATAGGTTTGTGTTATCACCAAAATACAAAGTAAACATTTTTCCCTCGCACGCCAGGAGGGGTGGGGCTACTTTTCAGGGGCCTTTGGAAGGCACTGGACAGCAGAATAGAGAGAGGAGAAAACTTGCCGAGAACTGGGGAACCAGGCACATTTTCTCATTTTCCTAGAGCCATGAGCACTGTGTACACAGACTTTGAAATCAAACATCATGCCTGACAGCAAGGGATTCAAACAAAGATTGCGAATCTCTCTAGGGAGCCATTTCTTGAGACTGGTAGGTTTCAGAAATGGAGTGATCTCATACTGGGCTTCTTCAGCCACTCAGTCCTAGTGGACACACTTACGTATCTTAATAAAGAGATTGGTAAGACACAGTGCTTCCTTAATCGACAATAAGCTTACTTATCTCACTTGGTGCTGGAGTGGGAGAAGAAACAGGTGCTTTGGTGGCTTCCAGGTGCTCAGATGGTTCACTGTCTGAGGAAGGAGAAAATTCCTGAGTCCTGGGCTATGCTTAAAAGTCACAAAGCAACACCTCCAACGTACACAGAACATTTCAGCAATGCTGAGCTTATGAAATTCGTTTTTTTGATATTAAAAAAAAAGAAAGAGGAAAGGTAAAGTGTCACTCAACACATCTACCGTATTAATATTGCTCCTTCCCCATGGCCAGCCTGCCCATCTTTCTAATTGGGATTTTGCCCTCTAAGTGAAAGGTCCCCAAGCTCCGATAAACAACTGGATGGATATTATGAAAATCCTAGGGAGTAACTTTGAAGAGTCTGGGATTTTGGCAGTGTCTGAGAGATTCACCAAAAGCCCTATATGGAAGGATTGGACCCAGCCTTGCTTAGAGCAGAGCTGAGCAGCCCAATGACCTCTTAAGATTTCTTCCAGGATGCAGTTAAACAACCTCTGCAGGAAGGAGCTGAGAGTGTAAACCCAACACAGGCCTGTGGCTAGAGTGTCCCATTTTACTTTTTAATGCCCACGGAGCACTGCAGCAGAAAAGCTTTAAAAGATGATGGCGGAAAGAGATGGATTCCGGGATTTAGAGGAGTGTCTCTAGAGACAATGATCTTTTGGCCACAGAGGGCAGCAGAGGGCATCACTAGGCAAAACTCCCAAGCTGCTTCAAATGGGAGCAGCTGCCCATTTCCCAGCAAATCTCTCTACCTGTCCCCCAACCCTAGACTGGACAGCTTGGCAACACAGTCTGTGACCCCGGGAGAATACTGACTTGTTTTAATGTGGGACGAGACTGGGTCTCTAGCTTCCTCTCTCCTCTGTAGAGCAGACACACCCTTAGGAGGATGGGATAGATGGAGACAAATTGTTAACTTACAGATTTGGTAGAGAGCAGACACCTGGGCTGCTGTGGGCAGGTGGAAGACAGAGGGTCTTGATAATCCTGTTAAAGTAACAGTATGACCCAGGATGTGGTTGGAAATTAGGTTGGGATGGGTGGGATCTAACAGGAGAGGAGATCTTGGAGGTCTGGGCTATTTCCTTAGTATTTTACAACTTTCATTGTATTGTCACATGGCTGGGGTGCAAAATTTCAGGGGGCATTCACTCTCTGGTGGTAGTAGCCCTGGCCCTGCACGTGTGTTATCTAATGGAATAACCATCAGGCCCTAGTCCCGCCATTTATTGGGTTGGAAGGGAAGTCACCCATTCCCTCACATTTGCCTGTTAGTCCTCCAAGCAAAACCAGCTCTTAAATTGTGACTTTAGGAGTCTATCCTCACACTCACCAATGAACTCTATGACCAGAAAACCATACCTCCTGTGTTTGGCTTCAGGCCAAAGTCGGAACATATGCTATATCTATAGTTAAACATGACTTTTGACCCTACAAATCCAGATTTTGCCATCTTTCAAAAAGAATTCGGGATTCTTATTGAGGAAAGGGTTGAACATTTGTTTCTACTTGAATTCTTAGTGCTTACTAAGAAGAAGGACCCAGTTTTAAAGAAACCAGTTTTCCCACCCACATATCTGGATTATCAGTGACTTAGAGACTAATGTCTTTGCCCAGGAAAGGTCTTGTGTGTTTGTCATTTGGTCATTCACCAAATAGTGAAGGAGTCATCGGTCCATGGCCACTGTGTTATGTGGATTCAAGAAGAGTGGAAGAAATCAATCTGGAGGGAGAGAGAGACGGTGGTTCCCTTCCCTCCGGGAGAAGACAATCCCGTTGTGCACCCACTGCATTTCCCAGATTCTGAGATACACATTTACTTATTTTTTAAGGCTTTTGAAATCAGTGAGCATCAATACATAATGATTCCTTTCTTCCTCTCCAGAACTACTTTTAAATTAATATATATATATAATTTATATATTCTTAAAACGTTTTAAATATAAAAGTTGAGCCCAAAATCATATGCTCTAAACAATAGGTGTTGTAAGGATTTGGTGGTGGTGGGTGGGAGGGTGGAGAGAGTGAATGAGAAGGAAGATAAAGCTAGAGTCCCAGCCATCTTCACTGCTAGGAGTAAGAGATGCCTTGCCCAGACTGGCCCGTCTGCTAGGCTGGTGGGTGCGATCTCTGTGGGAGGAATGGCCTATAGGAAGGATGTGCCAGCCCCACCTTAGAGCAGAAAGGGCACAAGCAGAAATGAAGGTGCTACTATCAAGAGAGATGATGACATTAGGCCTCAAGCAGTACTGCTCTGAAATCTGGTAACTAAGAATGGCACAAATTGGGGGTCAGAGACACCCTCCTCACCCCTATAGTGTGGCTTTGGCCTGTAAGCGGTGTCAAAATGGGACTTTCTCTAGCTCAGTATCAAAATACAGAAATACGGAACTATCAAAAGAGCTTTTGAAATGGTTTTGCATGCTTCAGTCAATGCCCACCTCAAGAGAGTGTATGGACCAATATAGACAAGGACTAGAAGTTGGACTTCTAGGATGGCGTTGTCAGCATCATGGAATTTCCCCTCCCCACACCGTGGACAAAGTTTTGCCTTTCAGCTATCTCCAAGTCCAGTGACTAGGGCTTACTGGAGACCACAGGAAAGCCTGATGCTCGTCCCCTGCAGCTTGAGGGACTCAGGAGACTGGCCCCCCCACCCCCCCGTTCCTGGTGAGAGTCTGGCTAAAGTGGCTGTTGGAGCCATGTGGAGGGCTGGGTTTGAGGCTTACTCCCACTCACCTAGTCATGGCAGTGGTGTGTTTGCAGGTTGGATTCCCCAGGAAGTCAACAAGAGGGGGAGATCAGCATTCAGCAGGTTTATGAGGGAGCGCCCTGGGGATCAGCACCTGTGGGAGGAAAGGGACAGAAGAAGGACTGGGCAGAGGGCAGAGCAGAGCCTCCACAAAGGTCTCATCCAACCCCTAGGGCGCCCGAAGCTGGAACGGCTCTTCGGAGTTGTCCCAAAGTAGAGTAAAGGGGTCAGGCCTTTCTACCTCTGCCTTGATCAGTCAAGGCCTGTGGCCTTCAGCAACAGCACCCAGGGGGAAAAAGGCCTTCATTCCTGAAGGGGTATCTGGGCAATGATTAGAAGGTCCAACACAGAGCATGATGTTTACAGACCAGATGTGGAATTCACAGGAGGAATACCCACTGAGGATTTTTAAGACGATCCTGCCACGTGCATCTCTTCAAAAAGGTCTCAACAGAAAGAGATAGAGGTACCATTGGAGGCAGAAGCTGAGGAAGACCACAAATGACCCGCTGGAGGAGGGCCCTTCTGGAACCATGAGGGGTTGCTGTTGGAGGAGACTATCCAAGGAATCTACAAAGATACCAAAGAGGCAAATAGCTGCTATGGCCAGGGAAAACCAAAGAGAAATTACACCCATGCTAGTAAAATGAAGGCGAAGAAGGAGGAGGGGGGAAGAGGAAGAAGATGAGAAAGAAGAAGATGGACACATTCCTATTCTCTTTTCCCCTCTCCTGGCCTAGAGGGGCCAGTGTAGGCCAGGGGAGGGATTAGGTGTAGAGGCGCTAGGTAAGGAAATATCTTAGTCTCCTCAGTGCCCGACAGGGCATCTGGCACAAAAGGGGCACTCAGGAAAGCTGACCAAACAAATATACAAATGTATAAATGAACAAATTAATGTATCAGCCAAAATCCTAGGGTGCAAGCAACAGATAGCATCTTCCCTCCTGTCCGCCCAGGTTTCCAGGTTGAAGCGAGTCTGAGTTGGGGAGGACAGAGCTTTAAGTAGGGGTGAAGCTGAGGATTTTCATTACCTACCAGACTCCAATGTTTATTTAGTATGAGCAAAGGAATTTCTATTTTTACTACTAAAGAGTGACTTTAAAAGTCTTGGGACCTCACTGAGATTTTATTTGAAGTGGGAACTAAATAATCCACCAAATGGACCACTTGAAAGTTTAATGGAAGAAAATAATAATGTTGCCTTCTGAGCGCATCATACAGATCCCATTTGTTCACATTTGTTCAGCCTAACTCTTTCAGGGGGCTTGAGGCCCCTTTCAGGGCTTTGCAAGTGGCTGATGTCAGAAGCCACAGTGCTGGTGATCCATTGGAAGGGCTTCAAGAGGTGACCAGAAGAAAAATTGGGCCCAAGTGGCAAATGTACTGACTCATTGTGGAGAGGGCCTTAACTATGGAAATCACAGGAAGTGCTGTAGAAGGCGAGGGAAAAAATGGCAGCTACAGATAGACCCTGTGAAAAAGGCTCCAGGGACTCCCAGAAATAAGTAATGCGGAGACTGAGGAGCAAGAGGGAGAGACATCCTGCGGCAAGAGTCAGCCAAAGGGGGGCAAATAGAGGCAACAGTCAGCCAAATGCACAATGTATTTACATCTTGCACCGCCATTGTCTTAATTTATTTGTGGCAAGGGACATCTTTCTCCTTAGCTCCTTAGCATCCAAACCTGAGCACCTTTCTATGTTTGGGGAGTTCCTCACTCACCTCATGAAGCAAGGCTTCACTAAAGAAAAGCCTTTCACTAAAGAAAGTAAAAATGCCAGACAATCTCAGCTTCTCTAGAACCCGTGGTGTGGACATGTGACTGGGGTTCTTTGAATCAGACACATCTACCCAGACTTTGAATCTCACTAAATCCAGGGAAAGCAGGCACCTTGTAAAGCAGTTGCCACCTCGCTGACCGTATCTTGGTGCCAGAAGTTCTAGCATCAGCATCCAGAGTCGTGAGTTGGTGGCTTGGCCATGTGAACTACAGTCACCTGCAGCGAGGCTCCGGTGTGGGGCTTTATTCCTGATTGCCTCAACCTGGGAGCCTGGCTCTCCAGTTACACCCCTCTCAGAGATTTTGTGAGGTAACCAGAACCTTTCTAATAAATCATTTCTTCTCAAATTGCTGGAGATAATCTCTGTTACTTGCAGGTAAGAATCTTGGCTGATATATTCATTCATTCATTCACTCATTCATTTGTATGCAGTATTTACTTGATCAGCACCCGGTGAATGTTCACTATATGCCAGCTATCCTACTAGGCACTGGTGATACCAAGATAAATGAGACACGCGCCATTCCTCAAGGAACTTCTAGTCAGATAAGAAATCTTTGACGGGGGCACCTGGGTGGCTAAGTCAGTTAAGCATCTGCCTTCGGCTCAGGTCTTGATCCCAGAGTCCCAGGATCAAGTCCTGTATCGGGCTCTCTGCTCAGCAGAGAGTGTGCTTCTCCCTCTGACCCTCCCCCTTCTCATGCTCTCTCATGCTCCCACTCTCTCTCTCTCTCTCAAATTAAAAAAAATAAGTCCTTGACAACTAATTTTCTATCTCTGGCCCTCAGTTTCCTGTTCTTTAAAGTGAGAGGGCTGGGTCTTAGAGCCTTTAGGCTCTGATGTTTGGATTGGCTATGCATCGTTCAGTTAAGTGGTGGTCCTTGCCCCAGAAGCCTCAGCTGGCAGAGATGTGAGGCCCTCTGTGGACTACTGAGGTCAGGGCATAAACTGCTTCTGTAGGGCCTCCATTTCCTACATGGAAAACTAATTACTCTGGGCATCTTACCTAGGCAGGTGCTTGGCTAAAGTTTGATTCGGCAGGAGCTGGTTTCCAGCACCTTCTCGCCTCCCCTTTCCTGGATCTCATTTAGAACAGTTCTCCTGCCATCCTGAAACCCTGGGGCAGACCACAGAGCACCCAGCAATGTCTGCGAGGGAGCTTAGCTGCGGAGAGAAGTTCATAGGGTTGGCTGGCCCACTCTCCGGGTTTAAATTTCAGATTTAGGCTAATAGAAGCACAAAGGAAAAATGGGAGGAAAAAGCCTCACAACCCCAGAAATGGCTTGACCCGCAACTCATCGTTATGTCTCCCCAGCAAAGTGCCTGCTGATTCAAGAAATGGTCAGAGATAGCAGGAGACAATTGAGACTTCGGATCTATGTTAAGTGAGAAGGATGGTTACATGACATTTAGGGCATCTGGATACTACACGAGTTGGTTTCGAAACTTACTAATATACGAGGAATGAGGGAACAGTTTGCCCCTTTATGATTTCCATGGCTACGTAAAGGTTTTTCCTGTCTGCATTGTTCTGGAACTGCAGCTGGGTCCTTCTGTAAGCACTGAGGTTAGAGGGGACAGCGTCAGGGGCACACACTAACACGGCCCCAAATGGCTATGCATTCACATACATACATGCACATGGAGCACAGGTGCCAAGCCCAGAAATATGTTCCTGCACAAACCCCATTTAAAATGCTTCATTTTTCTGAGTGCATACCTCTGTCTTTGCCCTTTGAAGAAAACCAGGGATGCAATGCTGAGAATGTGCCTGTAAATACTTAAGATTTTAAACTCTGAGGCTTTTCTCTCGGTCTGCCTCTGAGGACTGCAGTCTCTGGTGCATGGATGCTGGGGGTCACAAGCCCGGCTGAGACCAGTGTGCTCAGTGACCCACCCCGGGGCCAGCGGAGGCACAGACGTTTCAAAGCCTTTAGACAATGCCTTACCTTAATCGTTAATTTTACGTTACAGCAGATAAGCCCTCCTAATCATTCTGTTTTGGGCTAAATTAAAGTGGGCCTTCATCAAACAGTCATTTATGGTAGAGAGATGCCTTGGGACATAAAAACATGCCAGTGGCAAAGTTCTAGGTAGATGACGCCAAGGCAGGGAGCCCAGAGTTCACTGTGTATGAAAGTGAAACTCATAACGCCCAAGGTTCAAAAGTAAGGCCATATTTAGAAGAGTTCTGGAAAGACCCATAGACGACTCCACAGTAATTTTACCTGTTAAGAATAGAAAGCACAGGGGCGCCTGGGTGGCTCTGTCGGTTAAGCGTCTGCCTTCGGCTCAGGTCATGATCTCAGGGTCCTGGGATCGAGCCCCGAGTCGGGCTCCCTGCTCAACGGAGAGTCGGCTTCTCCCTTTCCCTCTGCCCCGCCCCCCCACTCATGCTCACTCTCTCTCTCTTTCTCAAATGAATAAATAAAAAATCCTTAAAAGAAAGAATAGAAAGCACATTTTAAGAGTAATAAAACAACAGCATTTAAAAGTGTACCTTTCCGGGGTTACCTGGGAGGCTCAGTGGGTTAAGGAGCTGCCTTCAGCTCAGGTCATGATCCCAGGGTCCTGGGATCGAGCACTGCATCGGGCTCCCTGCTCAGCGGGGAGCCTGCTTCTCCCTCTCCCTCTGCCTGCCGCTCTGCCTGCTTGTGCTCTCTCTCCCTCTCTCTCTTTGTCAAATAAATAAACAAATAAAATCTTAAAAAAAATAGATAAAAATAAAAATGAACCTTTCCAAATTCTCTCTCCAAATTTCATTGCACTCGAAGCCTCGTCCCCTTTGTACGTATTCCAATCTTTGTTTAATTAATTAAATTTATTCTTTCATCCTTAAGCATTTATCAAATGTCCTGCTCTTACTCATCAGTGTGGTTGAAATTCAGCTTAGAAAGATGAATAAGACACAGCCCTACCCTCTAAACTCAAGAGTCCACTGTTGGAGACAAACTTGCAAACAGACAAAATCCACGTGTAAGAAGTTTAAAACCCTGTTCTTCTGGGAGTTCAGAATGGAGAATGATTCTGTCAGCCTGGTTGTGGGTGGGGATGTTAGGGAAAGTCTGCAGAAAAGGTGGCGTTGTGGCTGGGTCTCCAAGGGTGACCTGGAGTTTTCTAGTCAGAGAAGGGGCAGAAAAGCATTTTGGTCTGGGAGGAGGGACTGAATCCTCTCTTTACCACTCTCAAAGCAAAGGGCAGGGCATAGAGAAGCAACACAAAAGACCCTTCGAGGAGGTTTAGTTACTACAGTCATCTGAGATTATTAGCTCGTCTTGGCTCTATGGAACACTTAGAACACTTGTATTACTAATGCTTGATGGGGCCTTTGGAGGATGACCATGACACCTGAGCTGGTTAGAAAAGGAATATGACCCTTCTCTTCTAGCCACGACATTCCAGCTTTCCCACCATGAATTTGCTCCCAATAATTACGTGGCCATTGTAGCAGTAATGACACCAATATACAGTGGTGAGTATTTCTCTGCAAACACTGGGAGCATATGTGGAATGGAGCATGGATGTCCTTGACCTGGGTGGCCCTTAGCTCAGGTCACCAGGTAGCTTTTCCCAGGCCTTCATAAGAACAGTTTGTCTTTCTTGTTCAGTTCAATTTTTTACAAAACCTTCATGCTCCATTTATACTAGAATTTTGCACAATAGGTATTATTAACATCAGAGCAAAATTCCGTGGGTTCTAGAATCTCCTTGGGTATACCCGCTCTAAGCAAGGAGCCAATTATTACAGCCCCGAAGTTTGAGGGGATGCTGGTCTGTATGCATGACCCTGGGAGTATAGATGGGTGACTGTGGAGGCCTTAGTATCTTGGGGGTGTTAAGTAGGTTCAAAGGCAACTGAAACTCTCCCCACAGTCCAGCTGAGGGGATATTTAGGGGTAAGCAGCATGGAGGAAGCCCAGAGCTGTGACGAGTGGACCCAGAGGGACCCAGGCCCTGCAAGTTTCTACTGCATGTCTTGCCCTAGGCAATCCCACCCCCTACGGGCTCCCTGTGCTTATTGCTTCTCTTCTTCTCTCCACTTCTTCCTTTCTCTCTCCTCAGTCCTCTCTCCTAGTAAATACTCCTTTTTTTTTTCTTCAGAAGTTTCCACTGAGTTTGAGGCTTTCAACGACCACACTTTGCCCAGCCATGATGATCACAGAGATAAGGAGGCCACTTCCATTAGTATCTGCATAAGAGAGAGCAGAGGTGAGGAGGCCCCTCTCCGCCGGCCTGCCTGGACTGTTTATGATGAACCAGTGGGAAAGACACATGTGAGGTGACGGTCCAGCCAGCTTCTGTGGCTTGAAGTCACTCAGGCCAGTGCTGAGGAACCCAGCACTGGGCTGGGCATGGGGATGACAGATGCTGGAGAGGTCTGGCCAAGAGAGTTCAGGAGAAGGCATGAGGAACAAACACATCCCATTTCCCGTTTGTTCCGACATCTTTCTTCCAAGTTAAGAGAAAGGTGAAGACATTAATGAACCACGGATTGGGGAAAGTCTAAAGCTCTATATAAGCGTAAGGACACAATCTGACTGACCCAGGTCTGTGTGAGCTCAGTGCTCTGGGCTGGGGCGGAGCTAGAAGAGCAGGCAGGTTAAACATTGCCCTTTTCTCCTTTGGGTCCAGAGGTTGTGCACAGGAAGGTGCTGCGGAGCCCACTGGTGGACCTGGAGTCTCAAGCCTGAGCCCAGATTCTGGTCTCCACTTCTTAGGTGGTCACAGACGCATTCAACATCTCTGAGTCCCAGCACCCTCATCTGCAAGATGGGGATACTAGCGATTCCTACCTCACAGACTTAGGGACAGGGTCAGGTGCAACACTGTGCCCAGAAGCACCTTAGAAACCATGCTACAAATGTGATGATTAATGTCCTATCAATGTCATGGTTTCTTATACTGTTATGGGTTTCCAAAGGGAAAGCATTAGCAAGATGGAATAGTCTCAGAATAGACTAAAAAAAAAAACTAAATCTTGCACGCTAATATAAATTTCATATATTTAAAGCTTAGTATGTGATATAATTTTAAATCAATTTAAGATTAAGAGGCCTTTTTTTTTTTTTTTTTAAGAGTTAGTAAAGACCCATCTCTTCTGCTCTTTGCCGTTTCTAAATGAGCCTAATGCTGGAAGGGAGGACCCACTTTCCCCCCTCCCCACCAACTAGGGTAGGGCTATCTAGCTGAACTCCCTTCCCTTCTCCCTGAGCAGATGGGTGGGGACCAGGTAAGCCTCTAGTTACAGTTTTAAAATAGTGTTGAGAGAGAGGGAGGGAGGGAGGCAGGCAGGGAGGCCCACATGGCAGGAAGGGCAGGTTTTTCTGCCCTTTCTCCCTGCCTGAGGTCCTGAAGCAGGCCAAGCAGGTGAGCCCACGCCCTGTCACCTTGTCACCCCAGAGGAGCTGTGGGCCCAACTGCACACATTAGAGGGCACTACACTGGCCCCACACAGACTTTCCCACTGATTTTCCCTTTTCCCCAGCGACTTCCCCCTACATAGGAAGAAATCCCTTTTCCTAGCTCAACTCCTGCATCCAGGCTCTGGGCAGCCTCAACCACTCAGCCAGTCATCAGCTAGTTGCTGGCAGTGCTGAGAGGGAAAATGGACAGTGGGGTCAGGGTCTGTGCCTGGGGCACCTGGGCTAGCCCGAGGTGGGCATGCAGTCTGTGCTTGGCACTCCCAGTGGCCTTGGGTCGGCCTTCTGCTGTACTCCAGGGAGATCTAGGACCTGAGTCCCAGGCGCCAGAAAGGGAAGCAGTCAAGCCCTCTAGCTTTCCCATGGTGGCAGCGGAGCCCATAGCATCAGCCTCTTGCACCTGTCTGCATTTCATTGACCCTGACTCACTGTTAGCCCCTGGTCAGCTTCTTCCTCAGTGGCCAGCACTGTCTCTCCTCTGGGCATAGACATGGCTGCATCTTGCTCTCAAAATTATTCTTGGATCTGTACACCTCCTGCCTGCCTGCCGGCTAGACCTGTTGCCTAGCCCCCTAATGAATATTTGCTGGCTGATTGAGTATTTGTCTTTTGATGGAGTAAATGACAAACCAGCCCCAAGAGGTCTGACTTTGTCCTCAATCATCTCTGGCCTGAGGGATTCCCGGAATATCTGGAGTGCTGGCCTTCACAAAAAGAACAATGGAGAGGCACCCTGAATGCTCTAGGGCTGAAAGCCTAAGCCCTGGGGTGCACGCGGCTTTGGAATCAGGCTGACCGGGGCTGACTCCCAGCTCTGCAGCCCTCTGATAGCCTTGGACAATTCCATTACTTTCTCTGAATACCAGTTTTTCCCAGGCTGTAAAAATGAGGATGATGATATCTACTCCGAGGGATGCTGTGAGGGCGAAGTGAGCTTTAATGCACACGCGGTGCAGAGGCCCAAAAATCACCTCCATGTTGCCCAAAGGGTATGTGTGCCTAGAGTCTGGCTTCTTGTGGTTTTTTGTTTGTTTGGTTTTTGCCTTGCGCACGTGTTTCACAAAATGGTCTTCCGCCGGCATCCAACCTGCAGGGCTGGAGGAACACAGAAATCTTTCTGGATGTGTCACAGGCTTTCTTTCCCAATCCAGTGACAACAGAGGTAGTTCCCTTGGCAGCAGCAACAACATGGCTATCACGCCAACCCCTCCCCAGGGGTTTCTGTGGAGCCCACAGGCCCCTGTGAGAAGCCGGGGCAAGGCTCCCCATTCGGAAGAGGCCATCGCCTCTGCGGGGGCGAAGCAGCTCAGCGGTGGGGCTGGTTTGAAGCTGATCTTCAGCCCCGGGGCAGGGGGGTGCACTCATTCCCGTGCATGGGGGGCTGCCTCAGCGGTGGGGGGCGGCCACTGGTTCGGTGGGGCCGGTGTGACCAGTGACATCCAGTTAGGAGCTGTCTGATGAGCTGTGACCTGGGAATGGAGGGGAAGAATCTGGCTGGCACTGGAGTTGAGTTTGGCCTCATTCACCAAATGAGCTAACCAGCCCCTGTTTGAGGGAAGTCTCAGATGCCGCCATGATGTTCATGGAGGAAACGAACTCAAGTGATTATTACACAGACCCCATTTCATCCCCGGAATTTAGCGCGCCCAATATCCCGAGGGACAAGGAGATGCCACCGTCTTTGTTTTGTACAGCCCTTTGTCCTTTAAAGTTACTATTTTAAATCACCGCTGGCTCCTCTGTCTCCATGACGTAAATAGCCTAGATCCTACTCTTGGCATTTGACAGACAGATAACACAGGAGCGAGGCTAAGTGACGCACCCAAGATCACACACAGCACACTGAGGAATCCAGCACTCCTATCTCGCTGCCCATTGTTCTCCTTTGTTTGGTTTTCTCTGGTCGCTGCTCCAGGCTATTCTCCTCAGAGCAACGGAGTCATCTTTAAAATCTCAGATGAGACCATGTCACTCCCTTCCTTACAGCCTCACGTGGCTTCTCTCCAGAGTGGAGGACAGTCCCTTCCTGGCACAGCTGCAGCTCCTTCTCCGAGCTCCGGTCCTGCCCACCTCCCAGGCCGCCCTGCTGCCCTCAAGGTGCCGGGCTCCAGGCCTCCTGTGCTCGCTGCCCCTCCGCCCACCCTGGCCCTTCACCACGCTCGCTGGGCAGGCACGGGGTCTTCTCCATTTCCACCCACCGGCCTGGTTTCGCTCCCCGGAATCACATTTGCTTCCGTCTCCCACCGTCAGAACACCAGTGGGGTAGGGCTCAGGGACTTTGTCTTGCTCCTGCAGCATCCCCAGTACCTACAGTAGCACCTGGCGGGTGATCAGGTAATATCAGGTCATCAGTAAAGGTTTTTGAATGAATGGCTATCACACTGCATTGTTAGGAGAGAGAGAGAAAAGTCCTGGGAGAGAGAGGTTATGAAGCATGGGAAACACAGACCTACCTTCCTCAAGTAGCTGCTATGAGAAGCCACAGGAGCTCTGCTGGGTCAGTCCAGCCCCAGCCAACCTCCCCTTCCTGAGCCCGGCTTCTTTCAGCCCACGGAGCTCGCCAGTGAAGCCAAATCCAGCAGCGAACTTCAAGCAGATGGACTCTAATCCGGGCCTGCACCCTGGGCCTGACGGGCAGCTTCTCTGACTCTAACTCTGCCCCGCATCATCACCTCAACTTGCTACACTAATCGCAAGGGCAGACCCATAATTACAGTCTCAAGGGGCCAATCACGGCCCCCCGAACCAGCAGACCCATTCTCCTCCCAATTCTGCCATAACTCGTCTTCATAAACTCGCCTCTGAGCCATTAGTAGGCACTGTCACTGGGGTGTGGGCCAAAATCAGAGACACCAGAAGCTGGAAACGGCCTTAGAGATCATCTCATTTCTTCCCTTCATGGATGATACTATAATTAATAGGTGCTATCATTTATGTTCTGTTTGTTTTCTCATTGGTTCTTTGCTCATTTGTCTTGTGCTCTTTCAGATCAGTCTTGGGTTTTAATTTAGTATTCTATTTTACCTTCTCTCTGGGATTTGCAGCTAAGCCTCTTTTTTGATTTTTTAACTTTTTGTACTAAGGATTACATATGCATCCTCAATTTAGCACAGTTGACCTGGAATTTGCATATGAGAACTGAAACACTTTACCATCCGCCCCCCCCCCCCCCCCCCACCCCCGTCCTTTGTTCTGTTGTCACATATGTTATTCCTTGAATATAAGCCCAGGACACATTGTTGTTGTTATTGCTACAGACCATGGCCTTTTAAAGAAATTAAGAATGGAGAAATTGTTCTCTTAGAGTCACCCATATCATAATTTCTGATGCTCCTTATTCTTCTCTGTGAATCATGCTTCCATGTGCTATCATTTCCCTTCAACCTGCAGAACACGACAATTCTCTTCCCACCTCCACGGACACTATAGCCTCTCTGGCCTTCCATCCCTGCTTCCACCAAGGCTCCAAAATCTGCAAGTTTCCATCCATTTCCCATACTGCAGTTAACTGCCAAGATAAAATGTTAGGCATTTCCAAACTCCTTGAGGATGGGTCCAGTTGGAGCCATGAAAGAGAAGAGGGCAAGTAACAAGGGGCCTCCCCTCTTTCCCCTTCCAACGCCACCTCCGCCTTCTCTGCCTCCTCTCTAAAGGGCATCTGCCTGACCCCAGAATGAAAAATCAAACTGCTACATTTATTTGCTGTTTTTACATCCGGTCCTTCCTGGAGGAGGGGGGAGAGCCGACAGCCTTTCCGCAGTAGGCTGCATCCCCTGTCAGTCATTTGCAGGCATTTACTGAGCCCAGTCTCAGTGCAGGCCCTGTGCTAGGGGCAGGAAGGGCAGAGGTGGAGAGGGCTGCAGGGACGTCAGGGAGCTTCTACGCTAGGTGGGAGACCGTGTGCACCCGTCGTGAGGAAATCGACAATCCAGTCTTCTGCCTTCTTCCTCTTTCTTTCCCTGGCAATTAGCAAGCATCCATAGAAATGAGGGTTAGAAGAAATGTAACTGGGTAAGAAAAGGTGATCAAAGACCTCTGATTCTGGACCCTGCTGAGGATGTTGCCTCCAGGGCCACTCCCATCCCTAAATATCAGTGCAAGAGGTCACAAGGGGCCTCTCAAAGCCTCAGGAACATATAGGTGAGGACAAACGGAAGGCTGTGGGTGAGCACACAGATCTGGAGAGGATGTGGGTAATTGCTGGAGGCAGTCCTCTGAAGGGTCATGAAGGTACCAGGGATGCCAGAAGCGTGTCCCTAAGCTCGGAGGCAATGAGCAGAAAGATGCACAGCTGGCGCCAGGCCAGGCCCCTTCCTGGCTTCCAGGCCCCCAGCACTGTGTTCCTCCTCCAACTTCATAAACATCCCCCACCCTTCCAGCAGCTGACTTCTACTCATCCTACAGAACAGGCTCAAGTTCCACCACCGAGGCTTCCACAGCTACCATTATTTCCTCTCCTCTTCTTATTTTTTTCTGATCAAGAGTTCTACAGCCAGTAAGACATGGGTTCAAATCCCAGCTAGACCACTTGCCAGTTGGGTGACCTTGGATAATTCACTTCCTCACTGAGTCTTGGTTTACTCATTTATAAAAATGGAGATCTTTTCTTCTTTACTTGGAAAATTCTTCAAGAACGAATATGGGGGCGCCTGCGTGGCTCAGACGCTTGCTCAGGTCATGATCCCAGGGTCCTGGGATCGAGTCCCGCATCAGGCTCCCTGCTCCTTGGGAGACTGCTTCTCCCTCTGCCTCTCTCTCTCTCTGTCTCTCATGAATAAATAAATACAATCTTTAAAAAAAAAGAATGAATATGATAAGCATAGGGTTAATATCTTTAAAACATAAAGAGCTCATCTAAAACATCAAGAAATACACTAAAGACAAAAACAGTAAGGTGAATAGGACTCATGAACATTCCTAAAAAATGGAGTACACGTAGGTGATAAACATTTCAAAACATGATCATTAATGAAAAAAGTGAAAATTAAAGACACGAATAATAATCAGTTTTGCAATGGTGTGGTAAGACAAACGATCTCTGGTTATAAGGATGCTTTTTGGAGCACACTTAAGCAGTATGTACCAATGGCTCTGACAACACTCGGACACTTTGACCTAGTAACTTCGCTTCTAGGAGTGCGCATGAAGGGATATCATCAGAGATGAGGCCACAGATTAATATTCACAGATGTTCAAGATGTTCACATATTCATAACAGAGTGACTAATAGGAAAGTTTTGGAAACAAAACTCTAAATGGCCCTGAGTAAAAGAATGCTTCAATTTATGTGGTGTATTCTTAAAGTGGAATTGTGCAGCTATTAAAAGTAATATTGTCAAAGATAATCAATAATATAATGATCACAAGACAATGCTTGCTGATAAGCAGGCTGCAGCATGGGATATACCATGTAATACCAAATTTTTGCAGCTACATTTATTTATACTTACACAAAGGACTGAGGACTGAGAAATAAACACTCCAAAATGTTAATAATAGCCACTTGAAAAGTTAGGAATGTTGTTTTCTTTTTAAAGTGTTCCAAATTTTTCACAATAAACAACTCTCACTTTTGAAGTTAGAAAACAGAACTACTATTTAAAATCGCAATTACACTGTTTGACCCCTAACTGTTCTTCAAATCTATCCTTAAAAAAAAAAAATCAGAAACTCATAGAAAGATGTCAGTACCAAGATGTTACTGAATCATTATTTATAATTTCAAATGATAGAAAAACAGATGCCTAGCAGTTGGGAAACAGGAAAATTAGTTGTGTATCCACAGAACGGGGCCCCATGAAGGCACTACAGATGCTGTTTTAGAATTTTTAATGACATGAAAATATTTTTGGGATAAAAGTTAGTAAAAAAAAAAAGAATAGAAAATTGTGTGTACAAGGTAATATCACATATATTTAAGATGAATTTTAAAAACTGGAGTACGCACATATAAGTGCTAATAATGGCTCTATCTTCGTTGTGGGTTTAGAGATGACTTTCCTTCTCTTCCTTGTACTTTTATATTATTTTCATATACCATGTCCATAATGAACACTAATTACTTTATGACCAGAAAAGAAAAAAAAAAAAAAACAACAGGAAAAAGAACAATGGAGAAAGGGTGTGAGAGGAAATAAACTGTGTTGGGGGAATGCAGCTAATGACAATTATCTCACAAGATTGGGGGAGAAATTAGAGGAGGTAACAGACATAAATGTGATCAGCACAGTGCCTGGCACACCATAGGTGCTCAATAAATGCAAGCTCATCCCTCCTTCCCTCTGCATCCCCACACCCGCCTTTCCCATCCTGAATCTTCTGTGCCCTTGGCAGTCTGGACCACTCTCCTACAGTCAAGTAACGTTTGTGTCCCCAGGGGGTCCGCGGGTCCAAGGGGACTGAGTCGGCTCCTTCCCACAGCGCTTCCTCAGGGCAAGGTGCTGGCAGGACCTCTGGGCAGCCTTGCTGACCAGGGACAGAGGGGTAGGGATGACACCGGCTCGCCTCCTCCCAGACAACCCAGCCACAAGGTTTCTTCTCACATCTAGGGAAGTAAGGTTTCCATGGAGTAAAGGACCTAGAGGTGGGTTTCCTTTGTAAATGGACAGTTCCTTTCTCCTCTTTCTAGCCTGTTCCCCACCAGCCCCCCAGGCCCGTGCCCCATGCCCTGTCTAGAACGGTGTTCTGGGGGTCTAAGCAGAGTATGAGTGAATGGCTCCAAGAAAGGTTTCCATGCCAACCATTCCTCCCTTGCTGATAACTGGCATTCCACTATGGAAGCTCAATGGTGGTGTCTTCACGCTCTCTCTTCCCCGGCACCTCTGGCGAGGCAGATTCCCTTTGGAGGACAAATGTATGAAATCTCCGATCCCTCAATATGCATGCATTTCTCAGCTCCCCTTCAGAAGCATGTGTGTGGCAGTCCCAGCATATGAGGGCTGAGCAGGGAACTACTGAAGACAGGAATATCTGGGGGTGGGGTCTGGAAACTTCCCATCAGCAAAGCCACACCGAGTCTGCGACCGCGTGCCAGGCTTTGCTCTAGCATAGAACATGCCCACTGACAAAGGCGAGGTCTGGTCCTTAAGACTCTTACTCTGTGAATGGAGAAGTAAACTTGTAAAAAAATGACAGCAAAAACACCTGGTCAGAATAGAACCGCAGGACTGAAGGGACCTTAAAAGCTCTCAAGGTCAACTGTCTAGGTATTAAAGGACTGCCATAGGTAGTAAGCATACGTGATCCAGGGCTCAGAGACGAGTGACCCAGGGCTACCTAGACAGGTTTGTACGCAGAAGCATTTGGGAGGACTGGGTAGGTGGGGAGGCATCCAGGACAGGTGACGCTCAGAGCTGGGACAGTGCTTGAGAGGCTAAAAGGTAGACTGCTGCAAGGAGGCTGGTGACAGGGGAGAGTAAAGACAAAAAGTGCACCCAGGGGAGTTCAGGTTCAATTTTCAGAGGACCCAGGATACCAGGTTGGGGTGTCCAGATTTTTACTTTTGACACTAAGAACCACCTCTCTGCTGGGAGACTTGGAAAACAGAAGCGTCTGAAGATGATTCTCACACTGGCAGGAGAAGGTAGGAACTGATAGGGGATGGAGACAAGGCGGCGAGCCAGAAAACCTTCTGGGCCATCCACGTGTGAGGGCAGGGGGATGGATTAGGACTGTGGATGTCCGAACGGGAAGAAAAGGACAATGACTTTCAAGGGAAGGCAGGCAGGCCTTGGGGGGCTGAGGGGTGGCCGGCCAGCCGGTCCACTGCACTCTTTGTCAGTGCCGCTGCCCTAGGAGTGCTCAGAGTCCTGGTGGGAGGGAGAGGAAGCCCATTTCTGACCAGGGTTTCCAGGAGTTGTGTGTGGCCAGCCACAGCCTGGCACCCAGGGCTAGGGTGGAGTCAGGCAGGGGGGCAGCCTCTTCTATTCTCCCGGACAACAATGCCCCTTGAGCCAGCCATTTTCTGTGGTTAAAATGAAGACCTTTTCCCCCCAGCCAGTCCCTCACCCACAGGAAATCCGTGACCCGGGAGTCCACAGCTGTGAATATAGTCTGTTAAATATCCAAGAGCAAGCCATGGACTGGTTGCTTCAGCCCGAGAGTGCTCAGGGAGCCAAAACAGCCAAGTAGTGTTCACTCACTCAGTCGAGTTGCCTTTACGGAGCACCTACTCCGTGCAGGCAGGTGCCAGATGCTGAGGTCATAGAGGGAAGGGAGAGAGGGCCATGGCCCACTGGGGCCACCAACAAGTCAACACATAACTGCCATGCGGCCAGACACTTGCCTGTCGAGGTCTGGCCAGGCATCACATAAGCAGAGGACGGGATGGAACGTCCAAGGGGAAGTGAAAAGGGGCTTCATGGAGGATGCGATGTTGAACAGACTCTTGAAGGAAGAAGAGGGGCTTGTCAGGTGGACGCGGCTTCAGGAATGTGTACGGCATTCCAGGAGATGCTGTGTGCCAAGGCCTGAGGCAGCATGGGGAGCCCTGGGGAACCACGACTCACTCGTCAAGCTGCAGGGCACGCAGCAAGTGGAGAGGGGTCGGACATGGGACTGGAGACAGAAAGCAAGCCCGGATAATGAGGATTCCTCCGCATCCCAAGGTGAAGAAATGTGATTCTGCGGACCAAGGGGAGCCACCGGGAACAGATGGCGGCCACTCACCGTGGGCTCTGTCGCAGGGGGATTTTTTTTTTTCCTTCAGCTGAGCTCTGGGGGTCTAGGTGAGGCACAGGTGGTTGAGGGGAAAACCCATCTCTGTATAAGTCACATTCTGCCAGGCAAGCTCCCACTTCAGAGCTTTCCACTGCTTATTTCCTCTACCTAGAATGTTCTTCCCTCACAGAGCTGTTTGGCAACTCAATCCCCCACTCCCATGATTGGTTTCCCCACTCCCTCCTCTTTCTTTCCTTCCACAGCACTTACCCTGGGCAGTGTGGTATATTTACTTATTACATCTGTGGCTCGTGGTCTAGCTCTCTGCTGGAATGAAAGCTTCAGGGGCAAGGACCCGTGGCGGTATCCCCAGCGCCCAGAACACTGCCTGGCCCACGCAGAGCTCAGCAAGGACTCGTGGAACGAATGCATGAGCGAATGAATGAAGCAGAAACCAGGCTTTGTAATGCCAGCAGCCAACACAGAACTTGGCAGTCCGAAGTACTATACCGATTCGGAGAAGGAAGGAAGGAAGGACCAGGCCAAGAAGTGAGCGCACCCGGCTGCCCCTGCAAACCCCAGGGCCTGGTTTGGACCCCAGCGTGGCGCCGCCCCCTCACCTCCGCCCAGCGGGGCATTTGGCAGGGCCCGAGGCGAACGTGCCACTCGGAGAATCGAGCGCTTCCTCGGCGGGGCCGCCCTGCCAGGCTGCCCGGCCGCGCGTCCCGGAAACGGCTCCCCCCGGCCCGCGGCGCGGTCCCCAGGCGCGCGCACAATGGCTCGCCGCGGGAAGGCCAAGGCCGCGGAAGCCCGGGCGGGCTTTTCTAGGAAGCCCCCCACCCCCCTCGCCGGTAGCTCCCGCCCACCCCGAGAGGGGCCGAGAGAACCAACCTGGGCTCGGCCGACCCCAGAGGGCCCCACCCCCCGCGGGGCCCCAAGCGCAGAAAATATCATGGGGGCCCAGCCCCGCTTGTAATTTTAGAATTACATTATTTTTACTTAAATAAACAGAAAGCTCCACAAACACACGGAAATGTAAGACTAGGATTGGGGCATGAATACAAGGGCGCTCAGCTCTACCTGAAATTTTGAATGACTGAAAGCCAAGGGGAAAAACATCTTAGCTTAAATTTTGGGTGGTGAAACTCCAGGTGCTGGGTAGATCATTCTTTCCGCTTTTCCGTAACTTTTAAAATATGTCAAGATTTAAAATAAAATCAGCACAAGGAAGAGCGACCAGATTCCTATTTTCTTTTCCATGATGACTGCGTGGAGGTTGGCTGAGCGAGTGAACGTCCTGGATTCCTGCCTTGGCGCTGCTCTTTCAGCCTTCGGGGGACCAAGGCCCCAGGACCGTTCTGTGGGTAGAAGAGATTTGCAGGGGTTCAGGTGTGGACGGGAGGGGGTGGGAGGCAGAGACATTCTCTAAGGGTCTCTCAAGGCTCACCTGCTCTCCCCACATAAAGAGCGACCTACTTCCCTGGTTTCCTGCAAGTTTTATTTTCTGCTTCTGAGCTAGACCTCCATTGTCACTGAATGAATGAGAGGGTGGGGGAGGTAGAAGGATAGAAAAGGGCCCCTGAGAGGTAGTCTCTGGCAAGAGGGGTCCAGCCGCTGTCACTTCCACGTAACCCAGGTCCACATCCATCCTTGCGATCTTCAAGTGAGCGGGGGATTTAGAAGATACAGTGAAGCCCAGCACCTCTAAATAGCACCCTCCGGATCCCAGGAAAACACATGGAAGCTTTGCAGATTTCCTGTTTATCCACAATCCAATGAAAGTATGAACCGCAAGTTTTTCTGCCTATGTAAGGGGACAAAGGAGGCACCTTTGCTTTCATTTTTACAATGTTACTAGGCATCTCATAAGGTTGGTGTAGACTCAACCTCATCTCCTGAATTTCCATGAAATCAATGACTCTGCTGGTGTCTTAGCTGGGGCCGCTATATTAAATACCATGGACTGGGTGGCTAACAGTTCTAGAGTCTGGGAAGTCCAAGATCAGGGTGCTGGATGATTCAGTTCTTGGTGAGGGCCTGCTTCCTGACTTGTAGACAAGTACCTTCTCACTTCATGGCAGAGAGAAGCAGTTCTGGTGTCTGTTCCTCTTCTTTTAAGAGCACTAATCCTATCATGGGGGCTCCACCCTCATGATTTCATCTAAATCTAATTACCCCCTAAATTGACCCACCTCCTAATACTACTACGTTGGGAGTTAGGGCTTCAATAGATGCATTTTGGGGGACACAAACATTCAGTCCCGTAACAGGTGGGAAGCATCTTGGGGGCCAGCCCTGATGGGTACCACAAATAGCCCCTCTGACTGATGCACACGGAGTCTCCCTTTAACTTCCCTAGTGGCAGAACACTCACTACCTCCATCCACTGAAAACAGTTCTGTTCTCTGGGCCGTACTAAACATGCCTGACCCATATCCACAAGGCACCCTTCCCATATTAGTAGACTGAGTATTCCTTTCTCTAGGCTAAATGCCCTCCCTGGCTCCTCCCATAGGTCTCCCACTCTATGATTAAACAGGTCCCGTGCAATGTCAAAGATGCTCCCAAGAGTACTGGGAAATCCCTGAAGATTGAAAAGTGATCAATGCACTAGCCATGGACATGACAGCTTGGGATTCACCCTGCTATCAAATCACCCAGAGCTGTTCACTTCCGGGTTGGCTAAGTCATAGAGTTGGTCAAAGATAGAGTGGTCTTCTAAAGTGTTTAATTTGGGCTCACACTGGGCTCAGAAATTTCAAGACTTCTTTACAGGAATATTCATCCAATTACTGCTCTGTCAAAGTCGTCAAGTGTCAACTCCTCAGGGAATCCTCCACAATTAATTCAGAAAATAGACAGGGTAGCTTAGCCTAAAATCCTTTTAAAAACATGTTTTCTCTAGGTTCACAAGGCCCTCCATAGGTCACCATTTCGGGGGTTGGGCACAGAATTCAGCTACAGCACATGCTTCTTGTGAACAGGAGGTATTGGCCAGTACTTCTGATCTCCAGGGAATCAGACTGGGGCAGAGAGCTGTGGGGAGTGGGGTGTGGCTGGGGGGTGGGGGGTTCTAATTACAAAGGAAGAATGGGTGCTGGAGGGTCCTGACTTCCTTCCTGAGACACTTCATCATCCTTCCTGCCTCACCCAGAATCTAGTCTAGCTCCCTGGTGGCTCCTCATTATCTCTCTCCGCCCTGCCCCCCTCCCACCCCGATTTCCTTCAGAAATTTCCTTCAGCAGACTCTGGGCACTGTGAGTGTGGGCCTGAGTCAGGAGCCACAGTTTTTAATCTGGGTTGTCTGCTGACTCATTTTGACTCTGGGTAATTACACAGGGCTGGGCACAGTGTCTAATTCAACACTCTGCAGCTTCTGGGAGCCAGCCAGGCATCTGTACATGTTAGGAGGCTCTACAGAGATAGAGCAACATTGAACGGGTTTAGAGACACAAAAGGGTACTTGGTAACATGGGGTGCCAGGCCTTGGGCACCCAGCTTACCATATGCCTCTGGGGCATAAGCCAGCTCTTGAAAATGTCTCTGCGGTTTCTGTCTGGGTCTGCTGGGGCTTGAGGAGGTCAATATATAACACCCATGTTTTCCCCACAAAATTTCCAAAATAGAGAAACAGCAGATAGAAGTAAAAATGTCAGCTCAGTTTCCTGGCAGGACATTGCTCCCCTCCCTAACTGTTCACTCAGTTAACCAGGTTCTCCTCTGTGGGGAGGGGTTTTGGGTGGAGCAGGGGGCCAGGAGGGTACAGAGAATTCCTTCCTATAAAAACCACAAGAGCAGGGAAGAAGCCAATTTATGTCTAGTAATTTATTTCTAAGGAAAAAAAAATTTGAGATGGGGTTAAAGAATTTTGGTTAGGAACTGGCAGGGAAAGTTGGAAAGGAGTCACTAAGGGAGGCCAGTAAGTCTCTTGGGCGGGGCACAGATGAAGGCTTCAACTCAATTCCATAACAGTCTGAGACTCCACTTGCAACAGCAGGGTCTGAGCCCACGTCGAGAATGGCAGCTTCCTGCCTTCTACATTGTCCACTACAGCTGGGTCACACTGTGTGGTCTGGGACTGATGGAAGAACCAAGTGCAGAAAGAGAGGGGAAGCAATGTTCCTACAGGGGTACATTCTACTTCTTCTTTTTTTTTTTAAATTCAATTAGCCAACATACAGTACATCATTAGTTTCAGATATAGAGTTCAATAATTCATCAGTCGCTTATAACATCCATTGCTCACCACATCATGTGCCCTTTTAATACCCATCACCCAATTACCCCATCCCCCCCACCTCCCCTCCAGCAACTGGTTTGTTTCCTATAGTTAAGAATCTCCCATGGTTTGTCTCTCTCTCTCTCTCTAATTTCTTCCCATTCAGTTTTCCCTCCCTTCCCCTATGATCCTCTCTGCCGTTTCTTATATTCCACATATGAGTGGAACCACATGATAATTATCTTTCTCTGACTGACTTATTTTGCTCAGCATAATACCCTCCAGTTCCATCCATGTCAATGTAAATGGTAAGTATTCATCCTTTTTGATGGCTGAGTAATATTCCATCACATATATATGTGTGTGTATATATATATATCACATCTGAGCTCTTGCCACAGTTTGGCTATTGTGGACATTGCTGCTATAAACATTGGGGTGCAGGTGCCCCTTCGGATCCCTACATTTGTATCTTGGGGGTAAATACCCAGTAGTGCAATTGCTGGGTCATAGGGTAGCTCTATTTTCAACTTTTTGAGGAACCTCCATACTGTTTTCCAGAGTGGCTGTACCAGCTCGCATTCCCACCAACAGTGTAGGAGGGTTCCCCTTTCTCCGCATCCCTGCCAACATCTGTCGTTTCCTGACTTGTTAATTTTAGCCATTCTGACTGGTGTGAGGTGTTATCTCATTGAGGTTTTGATTTGTATTTCCTACAGGGGCACATTCTGAAGAAGGTGAGCAGATTTAGGGTAGCCCTGAGGAGAGGAAGAGCATGGACACTTCGAAGGAAGCTTAAATGACATCCTCCTGTCTGGAGGCAGACGATGGTGCTAGTCAGATCACTTCTTAAAATCCCACCCTGGAACTAACTGCAGGATGTTTGTGTGTACAGCAATAGTCTCCCAGGGAGAGAAACAACAGTCCGACAGAAGCCCCAGTCAGTCGGTCTGCTTTAGGCAACACCTCTGCACGGGCCCCAAGGGTCTCTTCGGGGCCGCACCCTGCCCTGCCCTGCTCTCACAGGCTTTCTGGGACGATCTTCTCCCCAGATGTCATAGACCTCCCTCAGGTCAGCCTCTGAGGAGCCTAGGTCATCTTCCCAACCCCCCCGGAACACTGTCCCACATCTGAGGCCTTGTGACCGAACAGCAGGTCAGGAGAAGTTTCTCAATGTGGTAGTGTCCCCCCACTCCATGAATATTAGAATTAACTGCCCTTTTGGGGCAACGAGTGCTTTCACCTTGGAGAAGGGACCAACCTTTTCCAGAGGCCTGTCTCCATCACACAGTCCCATCTGCCTGATACTGCGACTGACCAGGTTTCCCAGGTCCTGGCAAAGAGGAAGCGCTCGGGGCCGCACCACCACCACCGGTCCCACACAAACCTGCGAACCTCGGTGGCTGGCTTCTGAGCCCACACTGGCTTCTGCCCCGCTCCGGGAAGCCCTTAACTATACCGGCACCTACAGGCCAATTACGCTCGGCCCTGGTGTAGTAAGATGCTAATGCCCAACAATAACCAAGAATTAAGCAAAAAGAGAAGCCAAGTTTCGAGGCTCCCTGTGTCAGAGTGATTTGCCTTCTTTGGGGCCAGGGCGGGGTCCTGGGAGGCCACCGGGCTGGGGGAGGGAGTTGTGTGTGCCAAGAACGGCTACTGCCAGGGAGGGTAGGGTAGGGAAGAGGTCTTGGCTGGGGGCTGTGTGGGACGGGGCCAGAGGCCAGAGGCCAGACCAGGCCAGGGGTCAGTTTCCCCATCTGGTCTCCAGGCGGGAAGCTACCTTTGGAGGATGGCATGCAAATGAAAGACAATCACACAGCCACACTGTGAACTCTAAGCAGGGTGGAATGGGTGCTAATCTTTCCTTGCATCTTCTGCACTACTTATCAGAGTATTCAGCTCTTAGAAGCCACTCAGCAAAACAAATATTTGTTGAATTAATGAATAAATCTGTTTCCTCCCTGCCAGAAATCCCCCATCCCAAAAGGGAAGCAAGTTTTGGGTGAGTCACGAATATTACAATTGTTATATCCAGGACCTTCCATTTCCATATTGTCTATAGTTCTAGGAATTTGCTGAGAAACATCAGCAAAGGCTTTGCTTTATAAAGGAACAATGCTCCCGAAAAGTTGGGTGTAAATCAGAGTTTTGTGAAAACAATTTAGTATTTTAAATGCACAATGGGAACTGGCTATTTTAAGAATGCTGTGAATTGGTACAGAAAGTGAGTAATTTGTTGAATTAGCATAAGGTGAAATCTGACTAAATCACACACACAGATACACACTCACTGAACCCTCCTACATCTTTATCTGTTGCTAAGGGACCAATCTTATATAAAGATTACATTATATTATCAAAGAGAAAAAAAAGAAAAGAAACTCAGTAACACTATTGCTCTTAAAAATGTAAATAAGTGATAGGGATTCTCCTAATCTTCCAGGATTGCAGTCACTGATTCCCAGTAGGAACAGAGGGGAAAATAGGCTGGTGCATCACTAATCACCAGTTGGTTGATTAGCTTCTGGGAAGCCAAATGAGTCACACAGTGGCCCCTGTGAGCCGCCCATATGTGCTCCTCGAGAATGACCATGAATCTTCTCTCACAAGGAGCAGGGTGGGACCCTTGCGACCATTTGGGCAGACCCAGCCTGGAGTGTGGGAATGGGACAGGAAACGAACAGACATGGAGAGGACCAACAAATCCCCCCAACTGGGCTTTGAGTCCTCAACTGCAGGAGGTAGAGGCATTAAGAGTTCTTTCAGTGGGGCAGAGTGTGTGGGGTGGGGGTGGGGTGGGAATGGAGCTCTCCCCAGCCCCAGATTTCTTCCCGCAGGGGTGAGGGAGGTGTTGGGGAGCTGGGCCAGTGCGGTGCACTGTACAACTGTCCTCCAACAGTCAGTGAGCTCCCTGCAGGAGGATTGTCATTTCCCACCTATTTTAAGTCACGCTGGGCCATATGACATGCTTTAGGCAATGAAATGTGAGCAGAAGTGACCTGGGCCATTTCCAGGCAAAGGCTGGAGCCCCCAACCACAGTTACCTCTGTGTTCCCAATAATGGCCATGGCATTATGCTGGAGCCCAGAGGGAGCCCCGGCTAACCTGTGGTGGGTGTGCAGAATGAGCAAGAAACAAACTGATGTTTCCAACCACTGAAAGTTGGGGATTGTTTATTACCACAACAGAACCTTGCCTATACAGACAGGTTTGTGCATAAATACACATAGAGTGAGCATAAATCCCAAAGGGAAATCCCACCGAGCCAAGGAACACACACAACCTCCTCCTCAAGGAGGCGGAGAAGGGGGACAGAAGGCAGGCAGCATCTCCCCGGTCACCCCTGGAGCCTTGAGTCACCAGGACTCAGAGATTTGAGGGAAGGCGCATCTTGTCTCTGGGAGATTAAGATAACCTTCAATGAAACCTTTTCATAGCTCCCCCCAAGAGAATTTGCCTTTCTGCCCTCTGAGCCTCCGCATCTCCTGTCGAGTCCTATCGGTGGATTAAGCATGAACTGATACTCGGGCTTGAAGAACAAGTGGGCTTCCAGACCGAGCTCTCATGAAGCCATGTTGGGAAGACACGTCTAACCCGTGAGAAAGATGCAGAAGCAAGATAGCGTAGGGCTGACCATAAACCCTGCAGTCCTTGTTTTGTTTTTCAATGTGGTAGAATACACATACTGTAAAATTTACCATCAGAACTATTTTGAAGCAAACAGTTCAGTGGCATTAAGTACATTCACACTGCTGTGCAGCCCACACCACGGTCCATTTCTGAACTTTTTTATCTTGCAAAACTGAAACTGTACCCATTAAACGCTACCCCCCCTCCCCCCCCCCCCCAGCCCCTGGTAACCACCTTCTTCTACTTTCTGTCTCGGTGAGTTTGACGCCTCTCAGTAGCTGCAGGACTTTCTGCTCAGGCTGAAAGGCGGTGGTCTCCAGATCTTTCGGACTGTGAACTCCCACTAGTCAGACAAGTTTAGACTTCCAGAAAAGTTGCAAAAATAGCACAGAGAGTTCCCACACACCCTTCTCCCGGTTTCTCCCAATGTTAATGTCTTACATAATCATAGGACAATTATCAAAACAAAGATAGTAACATGGGTACAATACTATTAACCAAATGACAGACTTTATTTGGATTTTCACTAATTTTCCCACTAATATACATTTTCTATTCTGGGAGCTAGTCCAGAATCCCACACTGCATTTACTTGTCATGTTGCCTTCGTCCCCTGGTCCGCTCTGTGATGGCTTCTGCCTTTCAGTGTCTCTCCTGACTTCGACACTTTATAGATTTTTCCTCAGTCTGGATTTGCCTGATGTTTTCTGATGCTTAGATTGTGGCTCTATATTTTCGGCAAGAACACCACAGAGCCCTTGCGCTTTTTCCAGCGTGTCACCTCAGGGGCTCACTTCTGGTCATGTCTACTTGGAGCCTTGCTTGAGAGAGTGTCTGCTGGGTTCCTCCACTGTCGAGCTACAGTGTGCCCCTGTGTCAATGATAAATACCTTGGGAGAGGTGCTCTGAGACTATGCAAATATCTACTTTCTCCTTAGACTTCTGCCCGCTAATCTTAGCATCTGCGCGGATTAGCCTGTAACAATGATTACTGTGGTGTTCTAATGGTGGTTTTCCCATTTCCTTCATTCTTTCCACATTTCTATACTCTTTCTACGTTTATTAGTTGAAATTCTTCTGAAAGGAGGAGCTGTTCTTTCACTTCCATTTATTTATTTATTCAATTATTTGTATTGGTATGAATTCATGGATGTGGTTATAATCTAAGGTTATTATTTATTTCATTCCTTCAATTGTTCTGGCTTTGGCTACCAAGAGCTCCTTCAACATTAGCTCCTGCGCCTTTTTACATGCTCATGACCTTTTAAAAGCATTTCCTAACTCTCTGGGTTCACAAGATGCTTCAGACTCATCTCACATTTTCCCTGCCCCAGGCCTGCACTCAACCACTTCTCCAAAGAGCCCTGGTTCCTTTTACTGAAGAATGGTATTAAGCGTCTGCCTTCGGCTCAGGTCATGGTCCCAGGGTCCTGGGATCGAGCGCCGCACCGGGCTCCCTGCTCCGCGGGAAGCCTGCTGTTCCCTCTCCCACTCCCCCTGCTTGCGTTCCCCCTCTCACTGTGTCTCTCTCTGCCAAATAAATAAATAAAATCTTAAAAAAAAAAAAGAACGGTATTCATAAACCAAGATCTGGGTGCTAGGTGTGCTCATTACCCCTGGAGAATAGTTGCTTCTTGGCCCTCTCAGGAGACAGAGACAGGAAAATATGTCTGCATACTAATACATGGACACTCGTGTCTCCATATTTATATCTGTACATAAATATGAATTTAAAAAAACATGAGTGTCCATCCACGAATGAATGGATAAATAAATAAAACATGGCATAGACATTATGGTATACAGTGGAATATCATTCAGCCTTAAAAAGGGATGGAATTCTGATACATGCTATAAGACGGATGAACCTAGAAAGTAGTTTGCTAAGTGAAATAAGCAAGACACAGAAGAACAAATATTGCATGATTCCACTTACATGAGGTATCTATAACAGACATATCTATAGAGACAGATAATACGACAGAGCTTAACGGGGACTGGAGGGACAGAGGAATGGAGAATTATTATTTCATGCTTACAGGGTTTCTGTTTGGAATAAAAAAGTTCCGGAAATGGATAGTAGATATGGTTGCCCAGTGTTATGAATGTACTTAATGCCAATGAATTTTACACTTAAAAATGGTGAAAATGGGAAATGTTATGTATAATGTGTCATGCAAACAAAGAAACATGATTTCATGCTGATACCTCTGATTCCGATCCAACACCACAGAGTTCATTCTGGCCTTCCGCTTTTCCTTTTTTGTAACTTCTTGCTCTGATCATGAGAAATTGGGCTGTCCTTATCTATAATATATTTACTTATTTGTCCAATATAATTATATCCATTTTCAGAATTGCTAATGCATATCCCTGTGAGAAACTAATTTATTAACCACATTATTTTTGTATACAGTCTATTTTTCCTTTAACCTGACAACATCCAGTCAAAATACCAGTTTCCAGAATTACATAGCTTAGGTCTTTCCTTCTTCACCCCCTTGAGTATAGTGACGTTATCCACTTATAATACACGGAAGTTCATTTATTACAATTTGTATTCTATTTTGAGTTCATCCCATATCCTGGTTGGTTTTTTCTTAATTTACATATTGTAAAATTCAGTTTTTATTATGTTCACTTCTATGGGTTTTGGAAAATGCACAGTGTATCCACCATGACAAACACGTGATGCAGAACATCCCATCACTCCCGAGTCCCCCCATTCTGGCTCTCTATCACCAACTCCTCCCAACCTCCAACCACCGCTGGTCTGTTCTCTGCCTTTTTGGAATGTCATATAAACAGAATCACACAACATGGCAGCCTCAAGGCTCTTAAATGTATAAAATACATTTAAGATTCGTCCATGTTGTTTGAATCAATTCTTTGTTCCTTTTTATTGCTAAGCAGTTTTCCATCCATTATATGGATGTACCATCATTTGTTCATCACTAGTTGAGGGCATCTGGGTTGTTTCCAGTCTGGGGCAATTATGAATAAAGCCGCTATAAGCGTCTGCATACGGGTATTTGTGTGACACGAGTTTTTGTTTCTCTTCAGTAAATCCCAAGGAGAAGGATTACTGGATCATACGGGAGGCGTATATTTGACTTTATATGAGATGGCCAAACTATCTTCCATGATGTCTGTGCCATTTGCATTCCCACCAGCAGCATATCAGACTTCTGGTTGCTCCAAATCCTTACCAGCACTTGCTATTAGCAGGGTCATGGGGATTTATGTTTTTGGTTTTGTTTTGTTTTTATTCCAATGTGTGTGCAGTGGTATCTCATTATGGTTTCAATTTGCATTCCCTAATGACTGATGTTGACAATCTTTTATTTATTCATTCTTTAAGGTAAAAAAATAAATCTGAGTAAATACTCCAGTATTTCCCAGCTTTACCCAAGTAGGAGATAAATTGTTGGTACTTTGGAGGCCATTTGCTATAGGAGGTGAGGAGGGAGAGCTCAGTCTGGCCTGAGGTGGTCCAGAAAATTCCCTGGGCAGTGAGAGTGTGGGCTGGGCTGGGCTGGGGGTAATGGTGTTAAACTCACCCTTTAGGGGTGAGGAGTATCTGGCCAGGGAGGGACCACCCTGCTGCATTCTGAATCCCAGCTTCTAGGGTTTCTACTCAAAGTCTTTCAGGTGAACAAGAAGGTAGCGATAAGCCTGAAGAGCAGAACTGTGTCTTTACCAGCCCTGCCTGGTTCTCTCAGCTAATTCCCATCTGTCAGGTGCTTGTACATTTCACACTCATGGACTCCTTAAATCCTAGCTATTGAAATTTCTCCCACTCTACATATGAGGAAACCGGCTTGGAGATGTTAAGTTACTTGGCCAAGACTACCTTGTTAGAAGCAGAAGAATGAGGACTCATGTCTGGATCAGCTCATTCCAGGTCTTGGGCTTTTGCCCTTATCTGTGCAGGATGGAAGGGGGGGGGGTGCCACTGTTTTCACATCTCCATTAATCTTGGCTTTATTTTCACAGACAAATGCATCCAGGTGTTTTATAAATATTTACTAGATCTTTACTATGGGTAGGCAAATCACTCCTAAGTTAAGTGGGGCTTCAACGAATAATAAGACATGGTTTTTGTCCCAGTGGACCTACCCAAACACAAATAACATAAATTTGATAACTCTTAAACTTAGGTCTTTGGCCTGGACCACTTCCCAAAATTATGCTCTCATATCCATCTGCCTACCTGACATCTCCACTTGGATTTCCAACAGACAACTCAAACTCAAAATGTCGAAAGCCAGCCTCCCGCTCTTCCCCAACCCCCCCACCCCTTCTCATCTTTCCCCTCTCTTAAGGGTGACCCCATTCTTTAGTTGCCCAGTCCTAAGATCTTGGAGTCAACCTTGACTTCATGCTTTCTTTTATACCCACATTCAATAATCAGCAAGGCCTATGGGCTTTACCTTGGAACAGATCCAGAAGCTGACCACGTCTCATCAGCTACGACACGACCACTTTGGTCCAAACTGCTGTCATCTTCCCCAGTGTTCCCTACAGTCTCTCTTCAATACGCTGGTCCCCGCTGTTCCCGCTCATACTCTCTTGCTTCAGGAGCTCTGCACTTGCAGTTGCCTTTGTCCGGACCACTTTTCCTCCAGATTGTCACGTGGCTCACTCCTCAATCTCCCCAGGGCTCTCTCAAACCCATCCTCAGTGAGGCTCCGGACGCATACCCCCATCCACCACACACACACATTCCCTGTTCCCCTTTCCTGCTTCCTGCTGCTCCACAGTACCTGTCACTGTCTGGCATATGTTATAAATATAGGACGTTTTATTTCTTGATTTATGTGTCCATCTGTTCCTATTAGAATATGAACCCTCTGATGCATTAATTTCCATCTGTTTTGCTCATGATGCACTCCAGCCTCTAGAACAGTGCCTGGGCACGTAACAGGTCCTCAAAAACCAAACACTTGTCGAGTGAAGGGAATAACTAGTACAAGAAGAAAGGGACTCGTGCCACAAGTGATGAGCAGAAGGGGTGCTAGGGGATTGCCTAAGAGCAGTGACCATATTGGAGGGAGTCCGATGGAGGACGAGAACTGGAACTACGTAAGGAGAAGAGGACTTATTTGGTAATTCTGCATGCATACTTACACAGCTTGCATTTTTCTACTGCATTTTTCCATCTCTTTGCTTGTTTTGAAGCATTTCAGATTAGGATTTAGGAGTAACCACATGAAAGTAAACTGCTCTCGGGGCGCCTGGCTGGCTTAGTGGGCTAAGCGTCTGCCTTTGGCTCAGGTCACGATCCCAGGGCCGTGGGATCGAGTCCCGCGTTGGGCTCACTGCTTAGCAGAGAGCCTGCTTCTCCCTCTCCCTCTGCCTGCCACCCCTCCTGCTTTGTGCTCTCTCACTCTCTCTCAAATAAATAAGTAAATAAATAAATACCTTAAAAAAAAGTAAACTGCTCTCATTTCATGTGTGTGCTTATACTCAAGCAAAACATGGTTTTTTAAAAAAGGCTTATTTCAAACAACCATTATCTAATGCCCTTCTCCACATTCCCTGGCTCTGGAAGCCTCCACGTTCCCGTGGGTGCTGGGCCAGGGTGCCTCCTCTGCATGCCCTTAGCCCCACACTGATCACCTTTTCCCTCAACCATTTCTTGCCTCTTTTCTTGCCACTAGAGTGCTTTGACAGCTTGGGAGTCTTTTCCTGTCCACAGCTTTCCACCCCAAAGAAATTTAAACAAATCCAAAGAGGAAAATTGGGCTGCTTTACTTTGAAGCTTTTTTCATGCCATCTGGTTCGTCGAAGTGGTGACTTTGGGGGGCCCTCCTATCAGGCCTCAGGTGAGGTGTGGGGTTTCTCAGCCCTTCCTGACTACAGCCCCTTATTAGGCCATTCTACGTACCCAGCTGGCTCCCGGGTCACCCGGTGTGAGAGAAGGAGGCTGCCCAAACCACCTGCATGCAACAGAGTGGAAGACCTTTCTCTCCTCTGGCCACAAGCCCAGACACTTCCTCTCTGCCTTCTGTGTCATCCTGCTGTACAGAATTTGGCTGCTGGTTCCCATCCTGCCTCCTTCCTTCCCCAACTCAGGCAGGGCCCACCCACATCGCTGAGGCACTCACTCATTCAATCAACAAACATGTCCTGTCTTCCTACTTGGTGACAGGTCCAGGGTAGAGTCCTGGGCTACAGAGACAGGTAAGGCCCATCCCTGCTCCTGCAGAAGTCTTGAGGCTCAAGTATCCATGCCTCATCTGTATGAGTTTTGGGGCCAGAGTTTTCAAGCCAAGCCATCCCTGAAAATTTTAGGAAACTCCAGGATGGGATAAAGGAAAGTTTGGAGTAAGGAGAGATAATGGGGGAAGGGGGTGGAGAAGGAAGGACTAGATGAATTTGGAGTGGGGAAGGTGTCTTAAGGGGGAAAAAATTACAGTACACTTCCCGAATAGTAAATCAATAGCGTCTCAGTCCTTAATATTTTTTAAAACCTTCCTATGTTCCTTACTACAAACTTTCCTTTACCCCATCCCGGAGTTCCTAAAACTTTCAGGGATGGCTTCCCTTGAAAACTCTGGCCCCAAAACACATACAGATGAGGTGGATGCTTGAACCTCAAGACTTTTGCTGGAGCAGGGATGGGCCTTACCTGTCTCTGTAGCCATGACTCTACCCTGGACCTGTCACCAAGTAGGAAGGCAGGACATGTTTGTTGATTGAATGAGTGACTGCCTCAGAGATATGGGTGGGAGATATGGACCCTCAACTCTATGGTCAAATAATCTTCGACAAAGCAGGACAAGACATGCAATGGAAAAAAGACAGTCTCTTCAATAAATGGTGCTGGGAACATCGGACAGCCACATGCAGAAGAATGAAACTCGACCATTCTCTAACACCATACACAAAGATAGACTCAAAATGGATGAAAGACCTCAATGTGAGACAGGAATCCATCAAAATCCTAGAGGAGAACATAGGCAGTAACCTCTCTAATGTCGGCCACAGCAACTTCCTTCAAGATACATCTCCGAAGGCTAGTGGAACAAAAGCAAAAATGAACTTTTGGGACTTCATCAAGATAAAAAGCTTCTGCACAGCAAAGGAAACAGTCTACAAAACAAAGAGGTAACCCACAGAAAGGGAGAAGACATTTGCAAATGACACTACAGATAAAGGGTTGGTATCCAAGGTCTATAAAGAACTTCTCAAACTCAACACCCAAAAAAACAAATAATCAAGTCAAAAAATGGGCAGAAGACATGAACAGACACTTCTCCGAAGAAGACATACAAATGGCTAACAGACACATGAAAAAATGTTCATCATCATTAGCCATCAGGGAAATTCAAATCAAAACCACATTGAGATACCACCTTACACCAGTTAGAATGGCAAAAATTGACAAGGCAAGCAAAAACAAATGTTGGAGAGGTTGTGGAGAAAGGGGAACCCTCTTACACTGTTGGTGGGAATGCAAGTTGGTACAGCCACTTTGGAAAACAGTGCGGAGGTGCCTCAAAAAGTTAAAAACAGAGCTACCCTATGACCCAGCAATTGCACTACTGGGCATTTACCCCAAAGACACAGATGTAGTGAAAAGAAGGGCCATATGCACCCTAACGTTCCTAGCAGCAATGTCCGCAATAGCCAAACTGTGGAAAGAGCCGAGATGTCCTTCAACAGACGAATGGATAAAGAAGATGTGGTCCATATTATACAATGGAATATCACTCAGCCATCAGAAAGGATGAATACCCAACTTTTACATCAACACGGATGGGACTGGAGGAGATGATGCTAAGTGAAATAAGTCAAGCAGAGAAAGTCAATGATCATATGGTCTCACTTATTTGTGGAACATAAGGAACAGCATGGAGGACATTAGAAGAAGGAAGGGAAAAATGAAGGGGGGGAATCGGAGGGGGAGATGAACCATGAGAGACTATGGACTCTGGGAAACAAACTGAGGGTTCTAGAGGGGAGGGGGGTGGGGGGATGGGTTAGCCCGGTGATGGGTATTAAGGAGGGCACGTACTGCATGGAGCACTGGGTGTTATACAAAAACAATGAATTGTGTATCACTACATCAAAAACTAATGATGTATTGTATGGTGACTAACATAACATAATAAAATTAAGTTAAAAAAAAAAACCCTTCCTATGTATTACCTTATTCTCTCATGACAACATCCCTATGAAGTAGGCAAGGCAGGGACAATTATCTCCAATTGATTGATGAGGCATTTCAGGGTTCAGATGGGTTAAGTGCCTCACCCAAGATTGTAGAGTGAGTCAGTGGTGAAGCTGAGGCCAGAATTGGGATTTTCTCTCTCCTCCACCAGTGTGAAGGACATTATCCTATTATGATGATGTCATGTGAGGCATGTATATGTGTCTCCTAATTAGATTCATTTTAGTCAATTAAGTGTCATAATCTTCTGTGAGGACATGAACTGTTGCTCTTGCCCCGACCTGCTTTGATCTGTGATTGGTCGGCCAAGATGATGGGCACCATGGTGACAGGTTGGCCACCAACAAATTCATAGGCTTCCAAGAAAAATATTTTGTTAGGAGTAGTCATTGTACATGTTGGTGTGGTTGAGATTCCTAAAATGTTGGTTGCCTGCTGTCAAGGCTGTGTGCCTTAGCAAACACCTTTCTCTGGCATGAACATAAAGGCAGAAACCTACAGGTTTCTGCTCTCACGGAAGCCCCTCACTTGGTGAGGATGGGACCCCTGAGGTTCCCCCAGGTGAAGTAGGAGGCTCAGCCCCCATCCTCGGTAAGGCTCAGTGAACCTCCCATCTGTCTGGGAGGAATGTCATGGTTATGCTGTTAGGGGCCTCCAGGTTTGGTTGGCTCTGTTGGCAACCCAACCTGCTCTGTAGGTTTCTGAGTGCTTCTGGTCCAGAACCCACTCCTTCTCCATTTAAATTTTGGTGTGCAAATTTTTCATCATCAAAGTTTTCTTGGTCAATGCCAGTGAGTATAAGAGCCCAAGCATGCATCATTGGAGTGGGGGCAACCTTTTAAAGCAGAAAGAGACCACTCAACAACGCTGGTAGTTGAGTTGCCTTGTTGAAAATATGGGTTTATTGTGGCCAAATTCGATAGTTTTCTAAGAAAACAAATTGGAAATTAGATTTTCAAGTGAAATTCCTCAATGTTTAAATAGTGGCTTAAAATTTGTTAAGTGCTTGAACTTTCATTCAGGTAATATATTTCTTTGGACAAGATTCCATTTTTTTTTAAATTTTCCCTACCTTTATTATGTGGAAAAACTTCAAAGCCAGGAAAGTTGAAAGAAGAGTAAGATGAACCCCTCCATTCCCACTTCATCTAGACGCACCTACTGTTAGCATTTTACCACATTTGCTTTATTTCTCTCTCTTTATATACGTGCACACTTTCTTTTTTGCTAAATGTTTGAGAATCAATTGTATACATCATGATCCTTCCCCCTAAACACTTAAGCATGTATCTCCTAGGAATAGGATATAGTTCTACCTAACTACAGTATGATCATCACATTGAAGAAACTAAACATATTCTCCTCCTCAGAAAAAAAAAAAAGTTTTTGTAACTATGGATGGTGGAATGTTCACTGGACATATTGTGGTGATCATTTCACAATATATACAAATACTGAATTATTACGTTATACACCTGAAACTAATATAATGTTATATGCCAATTATAAATCAATAAAAAAGAAAAAGAGAAAGAAACAAACTAAACATGATACAATATCATCTAATACACAGTTCATATTCAAACTTCCCCAATTATCATAATAATTTCCTTTGTCACTCTTTTTGTTCTTAATCAGCTACCTAATGTGGATGGACACACATCTGTAGTGTCCTTTACTCTTCACCAGGTCCTCTGTCTCCTTTGCTTTGCAGCGATAGTTTAGAAGAGCCCCAGGCCAGTCATTTGGAGACTGTCTCTGGATTTGTCTCTGGATCCTCAGGAGAGGAAGGACAGACATTTTTGGCAAGAATACTACCTAGGTGATATTGTGTCCTGAGGACGTGATGTCAGTTTGTCCCATTAGTGGGGATGCTAGGCTTCACCATGTAGCTAAGGTGGTTTCCAGTATGTGTCTCCCCTGCTGAGCTGCCTTTCCCCCTTTTTGATCAGGAAGCAATCTATGGAGTGATATTTTGCAACTGTCATCTTTGGTTTATTTCACACACCTTTGCAGGTGTGTGTGCAAAAGGAGACATCTCTACCAGCTGCTAACCTCCGGGTCCAAGGGCCGTGGGCAACCATTGGCAGTGACTGTATTTTTCACAAAACATGGAGCATTGTTAGTCCAAAATACACCTGCAAACCAGTGTAGACAGAAGCTCGAGCACAACGTTGGGAGGACCCTAGCTACTTTCTCCCGTGGGCTCTCAGTTTCCTCTTCTGTAGATTATAGTACATTATTTTCAAAAGTCCATCTCAGCTGTAATATTTTAATTAATTAATTAATTAATTTCTTTATTTATTTTAGAGAGGGAGAGAGAGAGAGAGAATCTTAAACAAGCTCCACACTCAGCATGGAGCTCAATCTCACAACCCTGAGATCATGACTTGAGCCGACACCAAGAGTTGGTCGCTTAACCAACTGAGTCACCCAGGCGCCCCCCCGCTGTAGTATTTTTATTTTTAAAATGATCAAGCATCTACTCTGTGTCATGAGTTTCCCCATATTGTATCTCATTTAAGCTGCCAAGAACTCAGTTTGTTTACCTAAGATTCTGAGGCTGAAGAAGGCTAAGTAAACTCGCTATAGTCGCAAGCCTAGTCAGTAGGGGCATCAGGACTTGAACTGTGGTGTTCCTGAGTACAAGAACAGTGTGCTATAAGCCACAGAGGCAAAAAACAGATTAGTGGTTGCAGGGGGTGACAGGGGAAATGGGGGAGTGAGAGTCTAATGGGTACAGGGTTTCTTCTCGGGGTTTTGAAAACATTCTGGATTTAGACCTTAGTGATGATTGCATAACACTGCGCATGTACTAAAAGCCACCGAATTACATACTTAAAAAGGATTAAAATGGTGGATTTTATGTTATGTGAATTTTACCTCAATGATAAAAAAAAGTAAGAAGAAAAAAATAATGTGCTTTTTTTTTTTCTATATTGAGTCAACTTTCTGGTCACAGATTAAACTAAAAATGAATCAGAAATGTGAGCAGATCTGTAGACGGATGCCAGTCTCATTATTCTTCATTAAAATGAAACCTTGGAAATAACCTAAATATCCAACAATAGGAAATCAGTGAAATAAATGGTGAGATAGCCAAAGAGGGAACATTCTGGAGCCATTCCAAATTACGTTAAAAAAAAAAAACAACTTTCAATTTCATAGCAATATGCTCATGATATAATGTTAAAAGAAAAAAGAACAGGATGCAACACTATGTGTAATTATATACAGTGCTTGTGTGTGTGCTTAAAAAAGGTCTATATGGAAATACGCCAGACCATTAACATCAATGTCTCTGGGTTGTGGGATTACGGGTGATTGTTTTCTTCTCTATACTTTTGCATACTCCAAGTTTTCTCCAGCAATCAGTTATTACTTTTGTAATACAAAAATACAGTAAAAGTTATTAAAACAAATTTAGCAAAGTTTTCCCTGTACTTTCTCTGGCTCTGGGCATAGTTCCCAGGACCTCTCTTCTCCTCCGCACCCTGCCCAGATAAATAACAAGCAGATAAATATTTCAAAAGGTCTCGATCTCAGATACTGCCCAATTCCAGCAGCAAATTAAAGGGACACTGCCCTGCTTACAGCCTCAGAGCTGATTATGGGCCCTGGAATGCCCTATTTTTTTTATGGGTGGAACCCAAGAGTACGTCTTGGGAGTCCAGATGAGCCTTATGGGGGGCAGGCACTCACCCCCTAGATGGAGGCTAAAGGGGTGTGGATGCAGAAGACCCCAGGGCTCCTCATGTTCAGGGCAAGGGGTGTCCTATCAAAAGGCTAACTAACACATGACTGTTATCAGGCATTGACACCTCAGTGTGACTGAGCTTGTCAGTTTCCTGAGACTGGATTGATAAGAAGGAAGGGAAGTTACACCCCGAGAATAATGACAAAATCCAAGTTAAATTTCTTTAGCTCCTTGAATACTGACTCTGAGAAGTGACTTTTATAAATATACAAAATGAACAAAGATTGAGGTCATTTCAGGGCAGGGACTCTCAGCCCTAGCTGCACACAGAAACAGCAGGGAAGCCTTTAAAAAAGACCAATGCCCAGCACCACCCCCCAGAGATTTTGATGTGACTGCTCTCAGGTGGGACCCAGTCACTACTTTCCTAAATCCCCCTAATATTCCAGCCAGAGTTTAGAGGATTTATGTATCTTTTTCTGCCAACAGTTCTTTGCTGTTAAAAATAAAGTAATTTAAGGAGTGCTGCTAATAAAAGCATTCATAACACCTGACCACTGAATGATTCCCTCTTTTCTGATGAATAACTTAGGATGGGGGAAAAATACATAAGAAACCTTCCTTACACTTGGGCGCATCAGGATTCATAGCCCTAGAGACTCAACCGTTCTGCCATTTGGAAGAGAAAAAAAAAAATGATCTGAGATGGAAAGAAAGACTTATTTTAAAAGCTGTTACTTGTAACATCAAACATTCTGAGACAGTATTATCACCAGTGGTTTTTGATTCCCTGAAACCTGGTACAAGTTGAGGTTGGTCAAGAAAATAAGCAGGTAAATAATCTTAAACATCATACTGAATTTTTAGATATAGCATGAGGATGGCTCTATTACCTCTCTGAGTTAGAGCCTTTTGTTGCATGGAGGAGACATGTTTAGGCTTTTCAAAAAAAACCTAATAGGAAACAACATTAAATGTACTAAGTAGCCAAGTCTCAGGGAGATGTTTACATTTAGTAATGTAATGATCTTCAGTAATGATCACTGTGTTTACATTTTAGTGAAGGAAGACAAGAAAAAGTTACACACCCGTCCAAGTCAAATGCCAGATGGTGCCACATGCAGAGAAAGAGAAAGCATCTTGAAGGAAGAGAGAGTGGGAGGAGATGCCGTGTTTCACTGAGCAGGAAGGGGGATTTCTCTGACAGGGTGAACTTCAAGGTGGGATCTGAACACAGCAAGCGGGGGAACTACGGAGATAGCAGGGCGGGGGTGGGAGGGAGGGAGAGCTTCTCAGGCAGTGGGGAGGCAGAGAAGCTTGCTTGCTGTGTTGAAGGAGGAGCGAGAGGCCACTGTGGCTGGAGCATGGCGAGGGGGGAAGGAGAGGCTGGGAGAAGAGAGGGGAGGCCCCTCACCAAGTGGTCTTGTGGATCACTGTAGGGGCCTTTCCCCTCTGCCCAAAGCCAGGTGGAAGCCCCGGAGGGTTTAGAGATGTGCTGCCATCTACTTTTCTCCCCACATTAATAGATGATATTTTTTAGAGCAGTCTCAGTTTATAGAAAAATCAACCGTACAATACAGAGTTCCGACGCACCCCCCGAAGCTTCCTCTGTTATTTGCATCTTACATTAGTGTGACACGTCTGTTATAATTGCTAAGCTGAGACTGACACATTATAACTAGAGTCCATAACTCATGGTAGGGCTCACCCTTCCTGGTGCATATCCTCTGGGTTTTGACATGTATAACAGGACCTACTTTTGTGTTATAAAAGGATCACCCTGGCAGCTAGGGGTAAGCACAGGCACCGGGGATGGGGATGGAGTGAGGGGAGCAGATGGGAGCCCATGGCAGCTCTCTCGCTGAGGTGAGGGTGATGCGGGCCAGGGTGCTGGCACAGAGTGGCCAGGTAGAACTGACACAGTTGCTGATGGACGATACAGAGAGAAGGAGAATGAGGAGAGTCAAGGATGACTTGATAGCTTGAGTAAGTGGGAAAAAAAGTTGCTGAGATAGGGAAATACTGCGGGTGGGTGGAGGGGGCCGGGAAGTGTCAGGAATTTGGTGTTGAACACATTTAGTTTGAGATCCAAGTGGACATTTTGGATAGGAATGGAATATATGAGTGGTACTTAAGGGAAAGATCTGGACTGAAGAGTACATTTGGAATTGCCCGCATTCCGTGGTTGAACCCAGGACTGCATGAGCCCATCTAGAGGTAAGCATGGATGGTGAAGACAAGAGCCGAGGATTGAGTCCTGGGATCCCTCAGCATTCACAAATCAAGAAAATGAAGTGGATCCTGCAAAAGAGATCAAGAAGGAGGTGCTAGCAACCGTGGAGGAGAACCAAGAGAGAGTGGCCTTGGACATCAAAAGAAGAAAGACCTCAAGGAAGAGAAGAGTGAGCAAGCATGTGAGGAACTGCTGAGATGTGGGCGGAGATGAGGACTGAGAATTGACCATCAGCTTTGCAAGCGGAAGGCCACGGATAGCTCCTTCAAGAGTGGAAGGCTAGGGGAAAGAAGTCTAACTAGAATGAATTTAAAAAATAAGGCGAGGTAAAGAATTTCTCCTTGCAGGAGACAACAAGTGTAGACAACTCTCTTGAGGAATTGTGAAACACAGTGGAGCCAAAGAATGAGGCCTTGGCTGCTCAAGGTTGTGGGGTGGCAGGAAGGTGTCAGGGATGGGGGGTGGACCTACATATGTTGTGGATTGCTCAGTCAGCATCCAGTGGAGCACACTCCTGGGTGGAGGGGGCAGAGATTTCACACCTACTATCTTGCCTGACGAGGGTTGCTCACTCTTGTCCTGTTGGCTGTAGCCAAAATGGGTGTCATATGGTGCCAAGCCTGATGACTACGTAGATGAGAATCTCTCGGGGCGGCGGGGGTGGGGGGCAGTCATAGCAGCATCCAGACTTCCCAGTAGGGGACAGTGTTTCTGGCTAGCACATTGTATGGCCAGTTTGGAATAATCCCTTTCTTTAAGGGAAATGATATGTTTTTAAATTAATCCCAAGAAAGCATTTCTTCATTCATACAATTAAGGGTTTGTTTTTCTGAAGAGTCTCCTCTTCACAGTTGTATAGTAATGTCAGTATTGGTCACACTGGTGCTCTGCAGGAGAACTGTATATTCTTCTAAGCACCTACATGGTCATGCCATTCAGAGCTCTCAACCCCGTGGACAGAAGGATAAGCATTATTTTCCTCATTTTATAGTTGAATCCCAGAAACATCAGAGACTTGACTAAGAACCTGATATTAGGGCCTGGTCTTAGGGTCCAGGTGTCCTGATCTAAGGTCAATAATCTTGATTTTATCAGGCTGCCTGAGGGGCCAGCCTGCTCCAAGCTCTGAGGCATGTCAGGGAATATTTTGCATACACTGAGATTCAGGGCAGAGTGTGGGTCTCAAGAACACTGCATGTGATCCATTCATGGTGGTGTGACGGATGCCCATAGGGATCAAGTTGGTGGTCATGGTCCAGAGAGCATCATCAGGAAGCTTCGACCCAGGCAGAAGACCCTACCTCACTTAAAGAACCCAACAGAGCCATTAGATTAACACCTCCATTTGATAAATGGGAACTTTGAGTCCAGAGAGCAGAGTGACAGCCAGCATCTCAGTGTCTTAGTTCCCAGTCTAGTTACTTCTCCTTCTCAAAAATTCTCCTAACTCATACTTTGGAGTTTACCAAAGTCTTGATCGTAGTGGTAGTAAGACCATGGCCATTTTTTGGTTGTCTGGGCCCTGTCACCATGTCAGGACTTGAATCCCATAGAGGGAGGCTTTCTTCCTCACAGGGGCCCAGTCTCCTCCACACTCCGTTCTGGATGAAGTGTGGCTTCTGGTATTACCTCCAACCTCCCTGTCTTTCTAGACCCTTCCAACTTTCTCCCAGGCCTCTGGAAACATAGGACCTGTCTTCTGCCCTGAGGCCCTCCTGCTGCCCCCTTTAAAGAGCAGCTGTGTTTTTCTTTGGGGGGAAATCAGCACTTCAAAGGGAATGGCTCAGAAAGGGCCGACTTTCTCTGAACTCCAAGGGCTCTTGGGAGCTGAGGTCTTTCACCACAGGCTTCAGGTACCCTCTCTATCTCCATGCCTCCTTTCCAGCTACCCAGGCAGCCTTTGTTACAGCATTCTCTGTCTCCAGGTCCCTCTCCTCTTCCGATCTTCCCCCAGCTCACCATCCATCAAACAAACTGAGTCACTCGGAAAATGTGGGAAATCACTTAATAAAAGACTGCCCTGGGGAAATGGACAGGTAAAAGGCTTTAAATAAATGATTTCATCTCATGCTTAATTTAATAAGAACTATGCCCACAGTATCTCGGCTAGTAAGGAAGATAGACAGCAGATAAGTGGACAAGAAGAGCAAGCCGTCAGCTCTGGGGCATGGTAATCACCATGAGCCCCAATTTCTCTCGCCTGATGAAAATGGCGCCATGCCAGGGAAGCAGCTCTCTGCCTGGCCCTGTGGAGAGGAGAAGGCGCTGGGAATCAGACCAATCTGATGTCAGTCCCAGATCTGTGTAACTCTGGGTAAATGACTTAGCTTCTCTGAGCTATAGCCAGGAAATGGAGGAATGATACTTAACTTTATCCATTACACACACACACACACACACACACACGCGCGCGCGCGCGCGCGCGCGCCAAGTGCTAGGCCCCACGCCAAATGTTGGGAACACTCAGTAAGGACCAGTATGTCAGGATCCCTACAGGCTGAGGTGAAGTGGCAAGAAGACTGTCATGACAGGGCAGGAACAGAGGGGCTGCTCAACCTTTCCCATCCAGAACAAAGAGGAGCTATTGGTATTTGATGACTTTGTGGTCAGGAATCCTGGAAAGTCAGAATCCTGCCCTGTGTGTCATTTCTTCTCTCTTCCTCTCAGCCCCAGAAAGTTCCCATTGGAAGGAACAGGAGCCAAAAGGGAATCAAAATTACACTTAGATGCTGCACAGACGCAGATCTTGAACAAAAGCTGGGTTGAAGCACGAAGCTGAGACTGTAAGCTGACTAAGACTTCCTACTTCCTCCTAGGCCCACTTCCAAAGGTTGTGAGCTCACCAATTTCTGTCTGGGCTGTATGGAGGAAGTCAAGGAGAGACGGGAGTTATAGGGCCGGGTTTTTAGAGTAAGACACGGCCTAATTTCCTAAATCAACTTGCCTATCTATCCGGATGGGGAAAGAGAAGTGAATGCATGTGACCCATTCATCCACAGCATTTACGCCCACCTCTCTTAGGAGCCAAACCAGCAATTCTCAACTTGGAGCATTCAGGTTAGTAACTCTCCTTGGAGGAGAGCTAGGAAGAGGCTAAGAGTGGAGGTTATAATGAATTCTCCTTTCTGCTAAAGGAGTTCAGCTAAGAACCTGGAAACCCAATGGGAAACCCCTGAGTGCTCTTCAGCCAGGCCAGTGACAGAGTAAGATTTGCATCTTTAAGGAGCGCAAGTGCTGGCTTTCTTCCTCCAAGATCAACCCACAGGATCTGTGAGATAGAAAACTGTGGGAACCCCCAGGGATGACAGGAGCTATTTTGATTTGTTTGTGTGGGGGTGGTGACTTTGGCCTGGGGCCACAGGCACTCCAGCTTCTAGCGCTCCCTGGGAGGATCAAATAGAAAGAGCTGTTGGCGGTCCACCATTGCTTTTCCACCAGCAGTTCCTTGAGTCAAACCCCATATTTAGGGTGCCTCAGAGGTGAAATTAGGGCAGTGCCGGAGCCGTGGCCTCAAGAGGAACTGACAAAACCAGGTGGGGACCAACCGGCTTCTTTGCTTATTCCATCTCCTTCCAACCCCCAGGGGTGGTGAATTACATTCTAAGGAGTGTCTCCTCCTAAAGCACTCCCGTGTCTGGGGCGTGGAGGGGAGGGTGAGGACCAGACCTGACCTGAGGCTTGTTTTGGAGAGTGAGCAGTGATGTTTTATGGGGCATGGGGACTGGACAGAGCTCACCTTAAAGGATGTGGGGGAACTTTCCTTTTTAAAATATATTAAAAATTGTATTTTAGGATTGTGTTAATATAAAGATTAATATAATCCAGGCTGGACTCATGATTACATATACATTGTTATTATGTTCATTTTTTCTTCTTCTATTGAATTAGAAATCACACATTTTTTATGGGTCCTTGAAAGAATCGTGGACCCCAGGCACCACGCCTGCTGGGGCAGATGGATAGAGAACTATGGTTTTCTGCTGCCTGAGGCTCTCTCCACCTCAGGCTTTATTCACTGGCCATCCCTTGAGTTGTTGGAATCTTCCTGGCCCAGCCACCATAATTATTGCCTAACAAAGTAGCCAATACACATAGGAGAAAACTAGCCCCCAGCCAAATTAGCTGGCCACCACTTGAAGAGCTCATAAGAAAGGAACCAAGTAGAAATACTGGTTATGAACACATACTGTTTCAAACAAAATACACAATAGATGGTTAAATAGCTAGACGGTCACAACTGAGAAATGAATTGATAAACCAGAAGATGAAATGGAAAAAAACTCTCCAACAGCAAGGGGAAACAAATGGAACCAGGCAAAGAAAGTTAAGGAGATATGGATTTTCGAGGTAGGAATGCTAGCATCTGGATTAGGTGTTACCAGAAAGAGGCAGAAATAAAAAGGGAGAAGAGTAAACATCTTATGAAGTAGCAGAGATGTGTTTCCTGAAATTAAAGAATAAACGAGAATTGAACAGTCTCAGATCGAGAGGACCTCTAGAGTATCGAAGAGGAAGAACATGGAAAGGCTCACACCTATCTGCAGACAAAGACAAAAATCCTCAAAACCTAGAAAGTTCATCAAGCTGCCTGTATATGAAATCAATCCTCAAAAGTCCATTGCATTTCTCTATGCCAGTGCAAATAAGGGGAAAACGCAATCGAAGAGAAGGTAACATAGAAAATAGCATTAAAGAATAGAAAATACTCAGGAATCAATGTAACAAAAGATAGTAAAGACCAGAGGAATGGTATTAAGAAATATTTTTAAAACACAAATAATAGAAAAAATACTATACCTACAGACAGGAAAACTGATTATCATAGAGTTGTCAATTCTTTCTAATCTGATCTATAGATTAAAGGTAATTCCATTGAAAATCCATTAGGAGATTATTTATTTATTTATTTAGAACTTGAGAAAACAATTCTAAAATTTATTTGGGAAAGTATAGGGCCAAGAATAGCCAGAGCACTTCTGAAGATGATCAGTAAGGAGAATTACCTTAGGGATGTTAGGACTTATTTTGTGGTTTTTGTGGTTCAGGCCACGTGGCACACCCACACTGTTCAGGGATGGACAGGCTGACCGATGCATTACAACAGAGAGCTCAGAAACAGATTCGTGCAGCGAATCTCGGGCATGTGATAGATGGCACACATTCAGCCAATGGGGAAAGAGGATTCATTCCTACATGAAAACTGGAAAAAAGTGCTTACCCAGAGGGACTAGGTTAAATCAGATCCCTTCTTCATGACTACATGTGGATTAAAGACTTAAAATGTCAAAAACAAAACTTTAATATGCTTGGCAAAAAATATATGTGAATATCTTTTATACCTTGGGGTAGAGAAGGATGCTTGAACACACTAAAAGCATTGGCTAAAATATAAAAGATGAACAAATTTGACTCTATTAAAAATAAAAGAGTTTTTGTTTTTCAAGAGACAACCTGAACAGGGTTTGAAAAACGAGTTATGCACTGGGAGAAGATATTTGCAATATACACAACTGACTGGGATTAGTATCAGAATATATATATACATGTATATATATAAGCAAATATTTTTTTAAAGATTTATTTATTTATATTAGAGAAAGAGAGTGGGAGGAGGGGCAGAGGGAGAGGGAGAGGGGGAATCCTGAAGCCGACTTCCCACTGATCATGGAGCCCCAGGCAGAGCTGGATCCCAGGACCCCCAGACCATGACCCGAGCCGAAATCAAGAGTCAGCCACTCATCTGACTGAGCTACCCAGGTGCTCCTATCAACAAACATTTTAAATAAGATAAGTCCAATCAAGCCAACAGAAAGGTGGACACGAACAGGGATTTCACAGAAAGGAAGCACGTACGGCCACTAAACATGTAGAGATGTGCAGCATCACTGGTGATCGGGAAAACACAAATCAAGACCAAAGTGAAACGTCATTTCATACCCATTCAATTAGCAAACAATTTTTAAAAGGCTGACGGTACGAAGTTTTGGAATGTGTGCATCCACAGCCACACGATCTCTTGTACGCTGCCCGTGAGAGTATACGTGGGTGGAACGATTTTGAAAAAATAGATTTGTGTTATTTCCTTAAGTTTCCAACGTAACCTATGCCCCAGATTTTCACTCACGCACATGTACTCAGGAAACATGTGCAAGAGTATTCAGAACAACACTGTTCACAACAGCAAAAGCCTGGAAACAATCCAAGTGTCCATCTAGACAGAGTGAGCAATTATAGTGTGGTATATTCTTGCATATGGGTTAAAATAAATAGACAACAATATGAATAAAACCCAGCAAATCCATATCAAGTGAATAAAATAAGTCCCCCCCCCACCTTTTCACATAGCATGACATTGTTTTTATAAAGGTACAAATAGGTAAAATTTTAAAAATAACATTTTAGGAACTATATAGCTATAGCATGATTCATAAAAAGGAGGGCAAGAATGTGGGATTCAGGATTATTATTACATAATGTGAGGAGCGGGGAGGAGAGGTTAGTTGTGAGCAGTGACCATAACGTTGGATGTAAAGTCATGGAGACAGAAGTAGATCAGCTGTTGTTAGGGGCCTGAGGGGGTCGGGGTGGGACTGCTAATATGTACGGAGTTTCTTTTTGGGGTGATGAAAATGTTCTAGAATTAGATAATGGCGATGGTTGCACAACTTGGTGAATATACAAAATCCATTGAATTGTATACTTTAAAAGTGAGTATTATTATCTATGAACTATATCTCAATCAAAAAACAAAAAAAACTTATTATAAAACTACAGTAATTAATATAGTGTATATTGGTTTAAAAATAAACAAGTCAATCAGTGGAACACTGAAGACTCCAGAAATAAATCCACAGATATATGGTCAATTGATCTTCAGCACAAGCGGAGAAGGGACAGTCTTTTCAACAAACGGTACTTGAGAAACTGGATATATGTATACAAAAAAAGAAAAGAAAATTAAGAAAAGAGCTTTAACCCTACCTTGAACCATACCAAAAATTTAATTCTAAATGGATCATAGACCTCAGTGTAAAATCTGAAATTATTACAAAAGTTCTAGAAGAAAACACAGGAGAAAATCTTTATGACCTTGAGTTGGGCAAAGATTTTTTTAGACGCAATACCAAAAGCATGATTTCTTTTATTTAAAAAGGGATTTTTTTTTTTTAAAGGCAAAGGGATAAATTGTACTTCATCAAAATCAAGAACTTCTCTTTAAAAGACATGTAAGAACATGAAAAGACAAGCCACAGACTGGGAGAAAATATTCACAAATCACATTTCCAAAACAGAACTTTAATCCAGGATATGTGCGGAACTCTCAAAAATCTGTAAGAAGCAAACAAACAACCCAATTTAAAAAATGGGCAAAAAACTTCAACTGACACTTTACCAAAGACAATATGTAAATGGAAAATAAGCACATGAAAAGAGGTCAAACTTCGTTAGTCCTTAGAGAAATGCAAATTAAAACCACAATGAAATGCCGCTACTAATTTTAGGAGGCCTAAAATTAAAAAGACTGATCATATCAAGTATCAGTGATGATGTGGAACACGCAATTCTCATGTACTGCTTGTGGGAAGGTAAAATAGTACAACCACTTCGCAAGTGAGTTGGGCGGTTTCCTAAAAAGTTAAACATACCCTACTATATAACTCAGTCATTCCACTGCTAGATATTTGCCCAAAGGGAAAAAATCAGATGTGTACATAAAGACTTGTACGTGAATGTTCACAGCAGCTTTATTTGTCATAACACCAAACTGGAAACAATGCAGACGTCCATCAACAGGTGGATGGATAAGCAAATCATAATATATCCGTCCAATGGAATACTACTCAGCAGTAAAAAGGAATGAACTGTTGATACACACAACAACATAGATGCATCCCAAAATAATGAGGCTGAGTGAAAGAATCCAAACAAAAAAAAAGGTACATGCTGCATGATCTCATTTATATACTATTCTAGTTGATCTAAACTCTGTCACAATGATAGGAAGCAACTCAGTGGTTGCCTGACGATGGAGGTGGGGTGGTCAGGGAGGTAAGGATCGATTACAAAGGGGTACAAGGACACTTTTGGTGGCCATGGATATGCTCAGTACCTTGATTGTGGGGATGGTTCCATGGGTGTAAGCATATTCAAAACTTAATGAATTGTCCACTTGAAATATATGTAATTTATCATGTGTTGTTTATCCCTCAGATAAAGATATTGGCCTGTATTCATCCCTGGAAACTAGATGATGAGTACATGAGGGTTCATTATACTATTCTCTCTGTTTTTGCATATGTTTGAAATTTTGCCTGTTAAAAAGAAAAAAAAAATGTCCATAACGGTGATGGTTTTAAAATATTTTCACAAATTCCTTGATCCTCCTCCCTTCCATAGGTGAAGCCCACCCTCCACCCTTTAAGCGTGTGCGCTCCACTTAGGGACTGGCTTCTAATACACAGGAACTGGGAGCAATGGCGTGTGACCTCAGAAACTAGGTCATAAACAACGGTGCAGCTTCCTCCTTGCTCTCTCCTTCTTGGATGGCTCACTCAGGGGGAAGCCAAGTACCTTATTGTGAGAATACTCAGGCAGCACTCATGGCAAGGAACCAAGGCCTCAGGCTAACCATCAGCTCAGAACTGAGTCCTCCTGCCAACAGTCATGGCATGAATGTAGAAGTGAGTCCTCCAGCCCAGTCAAGCCTTCAGATTACAGTGCAGCCCAGCCAAAATTTTGACTGTGACTTCATGAGAGACCCAAGACCAGAACAACCCAGCTCAGCCATTCCAGAATTCCCAGCCCATAGTAACGTTGTCAAAACCAGTGTTTGTTGTTTCAAGCAACTATCTTTGGCCACAGTTTGTTAGGCAGCAGTGACTAATATACTAACATTAAAAAAAAAAAATCAAAAGACAGGCAGAAAAATTACCCATATGAAACATGATTGGGCATCCTAACCAAGTCAAAAGTTTCATTCAAGTGTCAGCTTCTACAGAGAGTGTCTACAGCCCGTCTAGGCCTCTCCTGGGCCTCCCCTTTTAGGACTTGCTGTCGTCCCTCCCCTAAACCCCACACCCAGGTCTATGCAGTTAGTCCACACAGCCCTGCCTTGTGTCAAGGCACAATCTCGTCTCCCCAGAGCCAGGCTTTGTGCTTCCAGAGAGGCCTATGGATTCCAAAGGTCACGCCCCTGCTTCCCTCATGACACACAGCAAAGGTCATGGGAATAAACACTTGTTGGTAGAAACAGGTCAGGGAATCCAAACAGTGCCACTCTCCACCTCATTTAAATCAGGGGAAAGAGTAGCATTTCTCTTGGGAGTCCTGTCTCACTCCAAAGAATGATGATACCAAACGACAACAACCTTCACAGGTAAGGGTCTCATCTCTGTTTTACCATGGTGAAGAAACGGAGCCTCGGGGAAGTGAAGTAACCATCCACAGCTTGCATGCCTGGAAAGTGGCTGTGTCACTCCTGGCTGTCAGGTCTGCCTTGAGTGGGCGCTGGTGTCCTCACAGAAAGTCCATACCAGGGCACGTCCTCCCTCTACTGTTGAGGGAGGTCCGACCCAGGAGCCGGGGAGCAGCGTGTACATTACCATCACCCTGGCCGTGTTGTTCCTCCCTGCCCAAGATAACCCTCCCGATCCTCTGCGCCTCTCCTTGGTGAACTGCCAAACCCACTTCCTCTCTCCGCCTCGTATTCCCAGACCCTCTGACCCACCATGCTCTTCCCTCCTGAGCATAACACAACACTGCTGGGATCCAGCGCTGCTTTCTGAATTTACTACCCGTTTCCTTGTGTGAGCAGACTGGCTGTACCTAGATCCTCTATCCATGGGGCTGGAAGTACATCTCAGAGATTTCCCCCACGGTGTTGAGTGCAAGGACGCCGGCCTCCGCGGGTCTCCTGGATGTGAGGACTGTGATGTCAGATGAGCTGAGGAGGTATCCCAGCCCAGACCCTGCTGCTGCTGTCAGGAACCTCCCGGACCCAAACCATCAGGCCAGGCTGCCCTCAGGGGGTCAGCTCCACCTGGTCCCGGCCTCTGTGGGAGTGGGACTCCTGAACATACTGGAAGGACCACATAGTTTTGTGTCACAGCTGCAGAGGCGGGGGGAGGGGGGGCGCAGGGAGAGCCCTCCTCCTCCCCACCCAGGCCTACAGAGCCCAGCCGGGTTCAGAGGTGGAGGGTTGGCCAGGATGTCGGCTCCAGAGGGAGGGAGGGACCCGCTCTCTCTGCCCCTGTCCTCAGGCTACAGAAGCCCTCTGGGCTAACCAGGTCAGAGGGCCACGTCTGCCCAGGGCTCCTCTTCCCAAACCAAACCACTCCCCTCCAAAGGACACTGTTCTTCCAGCTCACAGCATTTCTGAGACCACTCAAAGCCACCACTGTGATCTTGTGGCCCAAGAGCCAGGCTGAGAGACAGTTGCGGGCAGGGGTCACTATCATCACTATCTTGTACGTATAAGGGGATAGAGACACAAAGCGACACAAGACAGTCCCTACCCTCAGAAACAGACAGTCTAGTCGGGAGGTAGATGCAGTGTTAAAAAGGATATAGTTTTAAGACGACAGTTGGGGGCGTAAGTCCAGAGGGCTGCCACACTCACTAGGATGCCAGGAGCTTGGAGCGGGGAGAGTGACAATGACCTGAGGTGATGGGCCTGGGAGCCTAATCCCAATGGTGTTGGTCGGCAAGCGTGGCAGTGGGACCCTGGGAGGGGTCTTGGACATTTCCGGACCTCGGCTTCCTCGTCTCACAAACCGTGCTGCAAACAATGCCTATTTCCTGACTTGCCCGGGAGGCTTGAGGGGGAGCCGCGCGTACAGTAGACACGGAGGTCCAAGGGGTGTGCGGCCCATGCTTCCGGCACACTGTGCCCCGGGCGCATTCCCTAGCAGGTGGCTGCCCTGCTGCCACTCCCGGCAGCCCTCAGGCTTGAAGGATGCCGCAAGAGTAACAGCCCGAGCCAAGGTTCGGAAGCAAGACTGGGCTAGCCTCATCTAGCGAAGAGCAAACCAGCTCATCAAGTTCTGCGCGGGTGGGATTTCAGGATGGCCTAGGGATGTGGCCACAGGCTCCCAGAGATTCCCAAGCAGAGGGACCCCAGATCCTCTGGGTAGCGGCCCTGTGCTTTCCCCTGTCCCATGCTGTTGCCAGAGGGGCGCAGAGCAGGAAAAAGCAGAAGCAGATCAGGAGGAGGCTGGGCCCAGTGTTGGTCTGCTGTCTCCTGTGGCTCGGCTCTGCCCTGCTGGGCTGGGGGAAGCCTTCACAGAGCTTGGGGTCCAGTTGGGGACCAGGAACAATTAAGGAGGCAGAGAAAGCCAGCCCAGAGGATGCAGGCTGGCAAGGAAGTGGTGGGCAGGGCTGTGGGGAAACACATCCAAGCTGATGGCCCCACACAGGTCTGCCCCCCTCTCCCCAACAAGGGTATGGAGAGATCCGCCCGAGGCAGGGACACACGCGCGCACACACACACACACACACACACACACACACACACACAGAGGTGCACAATGACATCACATGTTCACACAGGCTGGGTAGACATAAGCAGTGCAGAACTGCACAGACAGACCCAGAGCTCAAGTGCTCCGTCCAAGGGAGGTCAGAGCTTTCTGGGCTGCTGTCTTGAGAGGTGCGTGTTGTTCAGCGCACAAGGTGCCTGGCTTAGCCAAGGTAGGAAAGAGGGACTGAAGCCCAGGCCCCACCTCCACTTTCTAAGCTATGGACCTGAATTTGGGGCTGCATCTTCCAGGAGGAAAAGCCTCCTTTTCCTTTGTGCAAAAGCGTAATTTATTGACCATGCCTTGTACCCATGAGATGGCATCCACCTGATGGGGTACCTTTTTCTACTCTGCTCAATGGGCTAGTACTGATGGCCTCGTTCCTGGCTGACTCCCCAGCACGACGCCTGGCACGTAGTAGGTGCTCAACAAATATTTGTGAAGTGAATTGAAGGAATATTGAGAGGGCAGACCCAAGTGCCTAGGCAGAGGCACACACATCACACATACAGACATACAAACAAGGATCCTCGTAGAAGCGGGTGTGATTGCAGACAGAGGGGAGCTTGGTGGGGAAGCCGGGGCCAGGCTGAGCTTGACTATTCAGAGAACGGGGAGGGGGGTTGGGAATTAAGGGAGTGGAGATATAGGAACAGCAGGAGGAAAGGCACTGAGGGGTTCTGAACCCAAAGGCCAGGAGGCTGCAGGAGAAATCCCTCTTGTGAGTGTCACGCTTGCCGGTTTGCAAAGGACTTCTCCAGCTCCCTTTACGTTTGACACAAGCAGAATCAGAGGGGAAGGGACAAGTCCAGAGTCGCACGATGAGGACGTGGCAGTCTCTCCTATCTGTGTCCAGCAAGAGTGACGATTGTGCTTGACGGGCCTATGTGCGCCAGGCATGGAGGACCTTGAACCGCCAGGGTAAGACTTTCACATTGAGGAATGGGGAGCCACGGGTGGTTATGAAGCCCTGCAGATACCCACCTGCACTCCCCAACACAGTCATTGTGCCTCAAGATTTCTAGGGACTAAGGCACCCTGTTCCCATTTAATGGACACAATAAATCCTAGAGCGCTTTATAAAAAACAGGTGCTCCACGACATGGACCTATCCACAGACACAGAGAAGCACACAAGCCCATGCAGTGGGACATGCATCCAGAGACCCTGGAGAAGCAGGCTGTGGCTTGCAGGGGACGGCAATCCTGGAAGGCTCCCACCTGCACACTGTAGCACAGACAGACGCATGTGCACAGGCACAGAGACCCACAGACTGACGCATACAGCCCAGCCAGGGCCCTTCAGTTCGGGCAATTTGACTGTCCTTCTGTCTCACACTTTGTCACAGAGGGAACCATGGGAAGCTTACACCAGTGGTCAGCAAGCCAGGCCACTGGGCCTGAGCTCCCTTAGGTGAGTCTGAGACCTTCTCTGCACCAGAGTGTGCCTCAAACTATCCCCTGGGCTGAACTTCAGCTTCTGCTTTGCCAAGTCATTTCCCTGTCTTGGTATCATCTGAGCCTCTGAGCACTCCTGAGAAGCAGTGACATTATCTTTCCTGGCCCTGGGGGGAAGCCAGGACCTGGCCCGACCAAGGTCAAGCGGTGAGCTAGCAGGCCTCTCTCCCCACACTAAGGCAATGCATTTCTTCCAGAAGACCCTGCCAGTCCCTTTGCTCTCCTTTCTCCCCAAACCCTCCTTTGACAAGCCTTGCAGAAATGTCACAGGGACATGGGAGTGACATCTGTGGTGGGTGGAGGCTTCCCAGAGGAAGGAGCCAGACACGGGGCCACTGTGGGAGCTGAGAACACATGAGGCAGCTCAGACACCCTTTCTCGACCCTTTGCATCCTGCCTATCTGGTCTTCTATCCGCAGAGAAGCCCTAGAACTTACCTGCTTCGGAGTGGGAGGGGACTGTGAAGACCAGCCCCCTACTCCAGGCCGCAGCACTTTGGGGTGCTCTGTAGGGCAGAAAGCTCTTTAGTACCTTCACGGTTTGCCTAGGGCCAGTGGTGGGCTGGATGTTGGCTCTATGACAGCAAGCAAGACTGAAGTTAGATATGAAGGAGGACTTTCTGTCTCTGAAGCTGGCCCAAGGAGAAGAGGCAGCAGTCATGATTCTGAAATTTCTTAGGACAGACCAGCTTAGGGGGTGAAGCCTGTGGCGGGGGGGAGGGGGGTCATCGGATTCTCTGGCTCTCAGACCTGTTCATGGGCTTGACAATAAGTCGTACTGGCATTACACAGCCTTGTTTACAAACTGCTGTCAGCTATAGTTCATTTTTGTCCACGAATGCATTCATCTGGGAGGAAGAAGGGAGTAATGGGTAAAGAGTGGGGGACTAGAGTGGCTGCCGAAGTCAGATTCCAGTATTTTCTGGTTGGTTTGGGCCAGTCTTTTGACTGCTCTGAGCCCCAGCTTTCTTACTTGTTGAATGGGGATAATAGTACCTGCCCCTGACTGGAGGGTTAAAGGAAGTTGTTAGCGTGACATCTGGCACCCAAGATAGTTCAGTAAATAATAGCTATTTGGATTAATTCATCAGTTGATTGGTGTCCTGCCTCTCACCTATAAAGCTGGCTACAAAATTGGCTTCAATCCTCCCAGCAGCCCTGGGGGGGGCGGTGACCATCTCTGTTCCCAGCGTACAGCTAAGGAACCTGAGACTCAAAGGCTCAAGTGCCTCACCCTAGTCCCATCGGTGAGCCCAGGCCCCTTGCCCAGGCCTTCGGGCCCCCCCAGTGCTGTGTTCCTTCCCTGTACTGTTTGTTGACCCTGCTGTGCGGTCACGCAGCACCTCTGGAGCCTGGAGTGGGGACCCCAGAGGAAGGGGAGGAGGCCAGGGCCCCTTAGCTTCAGAACCGGAGATTGCCTGGCAGTCTCTAGATGCACACACATGCCAGAGAGTCTGGTGATGTCTCCTCTGATGCGGATTTACAGGTCTTTAAACCTAAATGCTGATCTACAGTGATAAAAATCAGACAGGGGTTGAAAGGAGAGGGGGCTCAGTGGAAAGGAGCATGAGGGAAATTTCTAGGGAAATGGGAATATTCTAGAATGCGGATGGTGGTTGCACCCAAATTGTAAAAAATGATCAAACTGATATGTATATTTTATTGTGTGTTAAATTATCAAATGATACCAAGTTTAGGTATAATTTTATAAATTATATAAAAAAAGAAGTCTGAGCCTACCTTTGAGCTCAAAAAGGGACTTAACTCCCTCTCAGCTCTCTGTGGCAGCCCTAGGTGGTGCAGGGACCCCCGAGGAGAGGCTTCATCTGCATCTGCTATCAGGGGTGTATACCCTTACACACACAAATGCACATGCACACATGTTCACACTCAACCTCAGATGTGGGAGAAATGATAGGGACAGGGCAGGGGAGGGTAGGACACTAGCAGCTGAGCTCCCAAGGTAGGTTCCAGTCTCCTGTTTGTACAGTAGAGCCGGGCACTGATGAGGGCACCAGAAGAATGTGGGTGGGCGTGGGGACAGAGAAAAATGTGCCCTGAGCTGCAGCTGGAGCGAACTGGCCATCACCCCAACTTTATTGCCCCCTGGCCATTTTCCGGGCCTCCCCCTCCTGGGAGCCCTCCAGAAACCCTGCTGGGCTGAATCGACTCTCTGTCTGGGCCCAGGGCATTCATCCACGAATTGAGATGCTGGAGCTGAGTCAGAGGACAGGGGAAGCTTCAAGGACGTGAGGGAGAGCACGCTGGAGCTGCCCACGCCTCCCACATCACCCAGGCCCAGCAGCAGTGCGGCCTCATGCCAGGCTGCCCCTGCAGGCCCTCCACACAGAGCCCATGACCCCACAGGTTCCCGGGGGAGGGGCCCACCACCCCCATCACAGGCTGTGTACTGGGACGGAGGGAAGGACCCTGGATCTGGCTGAGGAGGAGTTGGTGCAGGGTGAGATGGAGGGGGTCTTTGAGCTCTCAGGGTTTTAAAATCTGTTCCTGGTGTTTAAAAATATTTAGAAGATGCATCTAAGAGAAAAGAAAGAGTTTTGAGATCATCTGCTATGCTAGGTCATCCAGCATAACACTTTATCCCCCAAAGTATTTAACTGGAAGCTTATTCTATGCACGGAGCTCTGTAAGTGGCACTTGGACTATATACAAAGATGGATAGTATTGGGGCGCCTGCATGGCACAGGTTCTCTTGATTTCGGCTCAGGTCATGATCTCAGGGTCGTGAGATTGAACCCCGCGTCCAGCTCTGTGCTCAGTGAAGAGTCTGCTTGTCCCTCTCTCTCCCGCTCTGCCCCTCCCCCTGCTCTCTCTCTCTCAAATAAATAAATTAAATCTTTAAAAACAAAAAAAGATGGCTAGTATAGTGTCTGCTTTCATAGCGTTTACAACCCAATTAGGGAGACAGAAAACTCACAAGCACAGAAAGCAGGACAGAAGTGCAACTGGCTGTAGGGGCCCAGAATGAGGGTTCATCCTGGCTGGAGGGGTTTAGGGGAGGCTTCCTGGGGGGTGGGGAGGGGGGGGACACAGGGGTGGGCAGCATGGGTCTGAGCCATAGAGACTGAGTGTATGTGGTGTGGGGAACAGCATTAGCAAAGACGAGGAAGGTGGGAAGAGCACCGTGGGTTCTCACATCTCTAAACCTCTGGAGATGGTTGGTGGAGGTCTGGCCAGTCCACCTGGTCACCTTGTGACCCCCTCCCTGCTCTCAGTTGACTAGATCAGGCCAGGTACCTGCTCCGAGTCCTGTCCAGGAGGTGGTCTGGCGAGAACTCTCCACTCAGGGAAGATGGGGACTAATTGGGTCAAGAGATTCTTTCCCTGTGAGGACTGAAGTAGATACAGGAAAAGCAAGGCAGCTGGCTGGTGGTGAGAGTAGAAGGAAAAAGGCAGAGAGAGAAGGGAAAGAAGGCACATCTTTCTGCAACCAGCAGAGCTCAAGAGCTGAGGAGGTAATGAGGTGGCCCAGGCTCTGAGCTCAGGAATTCCAAGCCTGCTGCCCACCTTGGTCTTTCTTGGTGGCTTCGTTTCCTGGCTTTTGCCAGTAGGCGTAGTCACGTGCTTGCAGTTTGCTCTTGCCTGATTCCCCTTCGCACCTTACTGTCCCCCACTCCCCACACGCGCTATAGGGGGCAACCTGATCTTTACAACTGACGTCATAAGGAAACACGTCCCTTGAAGGACAGGCTGAGGAGCTGGAGTTCTGGTTTATGGGGAGTGGGGCACTTGGCAGATTTCCGAGCTGTTTAGGAAGACCCTCTGGCAGCAGTGTGGAGCGTGTGATAGAGAAGAGCAAGGCTGGAGGAAGGGACAGCCGTGAGGAGACTCTCCCCGGCTCCCACAGAGAGGCCCTGAACGGAACTGGGAGGTCATTATGGCACAGAGCTACCTGGATGGTCTTCAGAGACCTCAAGGGGGTAAAACAGATCAGACTTGGTGACAGGTAGGCGGGGAATTGGGAGTAAGTGCAGAAGCCATGAGGAGGAACAGGTCTGGGAGAGGGCATGCGTGGACTTGGAGGACCTTCTAAGGCACTGAGCCTAGGACATAGAAAATGCCAGATATGTCAAGACATAGAAAACTGCCAGGTATGACAAGAAAATTTTCAACCACAAAGCATGACTGATCGCTCAGGTGGGCCAAGATGAAGACATAGGTGGTGAAGGACACTCTCTAGAACTCTGCCCCTCCTCCTGGGTCCAGATAAGGAGATTCCAAAGGGTTGAGGCACAAAGACATCCAAACATGATTGAGATGACCCAGCAGAAAATGGGCAAGGGATTTGGACATCCAAACTGCCAGTAAACACACGAACAGGTGTTCAACTGGGCCCCCTCTAACATTTATGGCCCCAGAACCCATAAGTCTAGTGATATCCCAATGAACATAAGTCTTAAGAGTTAAGTGATAAATTGAGTTAACTATTAAGTAAAAGATATTCTATCCTCCTAACTCCACAAATACACATTCACAGTGACCTGGGAGGCCAGGTTCAAACTTAGAATTTTCAGATTCCTGGGAGTTCCATGCCTGAATGTGGTCCTTCTGATAGAGTGGACCCACTCCCCTCTTCTTCCTACCCCCAACGACATCTCTCTCTGCAGAAACTTCACACCTGAGTGGGGATAGGCCAGCCTACATGTCCAAGGTCCATCTATATCCAGCACACTTCTGCCTGTGGCTACCCTTGAGACTAGAGACAATGTATACACATGGTACAATCTGCCCTAGGACAGCAGGCCTGGAGGAGTGGCCTGTGCAGACTCTGGAACCTTGTTTGAGGACATTCAGGCAAAGAATTCCAGAGTCTTAAGTACCAGCTCCGTGCCTAACTGGGTAACTTAACCTCTATGAGCCTCAGTTTGACTCTCAGGACTCAGTAAAGCTGCCTCCAGTAGCTTGTTATGAGGTAAGAACGTTATGTAACTCTAACTTCCCATTCAAATGTTAGTCCCATAAATTTAACAGTGCTGGGCTGGGCACTAACCTGACAGCTTGGCTCAGGCTGCAGGGTGTCACCGGGAATAATGACAAGCAGAGAGAGGGGCTGGGCTCCTGCTGACCCCCTCCCTCCTGCAGCCTCACTAGGGAAGGGGAGAAGGCAGCTAAGCAGCCCCAGCCTCGGAGCCAGGTGGGCCGGAGCCTTGGCCAGTCTGCCCAACCCCCCCGCCGACCCCCCAGGCCTCCAGGCAATCCAGGGCCTTGGCTGGGAGGTCTTGGCTGGGAGGCCTGGTTGGGCTCAGAGCTCTGGTAGCAGCCCTGAGTTGGGTAACAGGATTCTGGCCCCAGCAGCATATCTGCCAACTGGGCTGGCTTGCAGCTTGGGTAGGGTGGTGTGAGTGCCAGAAGCAAGGGAGACCTATTTTTGCTCCAGCCACAGGCCAACGGGCTGAAAAGAAAAGTTAAAATAAGATGACTTGTTTTTTTTCTTGGCACATAAAGAGTGCAACTTGCCTACTTTTTAACAGAAGTGATTACAGAATCTCTTCGGTAAAAACACTGACTCTTAAATGTGTGTAGGTCTGCCATGGGGCCGGCAAAGGGGTGGACCCACAGGGACGGAAGACAGAAGGCACGAGAGGGAGCGGAGAGGGAGAGCGGCAGAAGGAGAGAGATAGAAGAGGGGCAGAGGGGAAAGGAAGCGGGTACAGATACACCAGGGGGCCCACGGGACAACGACAGAGGAAGAGACAGCTGGACAGGGACAGAAGAGATTCAGTGGGTTTGGAGGAATGCAGAGCAGGAGGTCTTGTGTTTGAATGTGACTTTCTCCTGGTTAACCATTGTTCAAGCTTTTCAACGGCACCCCCTTCTCTGTGAACCCACTGAGACGCCATTCCCAATGCACTAATCCAAGCAATCCATGAAAGAAGAAGTTATTCTCTATCACCTCAAATGTTACGTCAAGCCAGGGAGACACAAGTCCTCTTCCACATCCCTTGAACAAGGACAGGAAAAGGGTCAACCTGGAGTGGTCCCTGGTAGACAGTGTCCAGCCCACCTCACGGTGAGGACAACCAGAGAAGTAGAGGTATCACCTTCCAAATAGCTTTCCAGCATATCAGGGTCCTAGGCCCAGCCATGGTAGGCCTGACACCCAGGCTCAGGGGGCACCTGCTTCCAGAGATGAGATTTGAGAAGTGCCCAGGAGACAGCCCTACCCCCAAAATATTGCCCCCGTTGCCCGTCAGGGCCTTGATCTCTACCTCAAGGCAGCAGCCTCAACCCGGCCGGGCGTCAGAATGCTAGCTGGGGTCCCTCGCAAAGCTCTCCCCGGCCGAATTTCCTATCTTATATGGGGATCATGTGCATTTCCTGCCCATTTCCCAGGGTTGCTGTGAGAACCAACCTAACAATGGATGTGCAAGCTCATGGCCTGTGTTTGCATCTGGCTCTGTTACTAACTAGCCTGGTGAATCGGGCCTTCTCTTTCCTTGCCGATAATAGGACCAGAACTAAGTTGCTGTGACAATGAAGAAGAGCAATTATTTGTAATGATCTAGCCCCAGTCGGTGGCCAGTAGAAAGTACTTAGGTACTTTCTCTAGCATCAGCTGTAAAACTAAAACATTATTATGATTCCTTTGTGTGTAGGAACCCATCTTACTTTTTGGACCCAAATGCATATATTCCTGGGAGGGAAACGCTCCTAACCTGTTGTTAACACATTTTCACAAATATTTTCCAATAGGACAGGCAGCTGAGAGCAAGTTTCCAGTGGCTTGCTACAACACAGCCTGGGTAAGGGCTGGTAAATATAGGTGAGAAATTGATCCAGGGCTGGGCACTGCCAGGCTTCAACCAGGAAACCACTCAATCCCCTGGCAAATTCTAACAGGCAAATTCTAACAGGTTCTTTAAGACTCAACCCAAATGTCACCTTTTCCACCACACCTTCCCAACCAGACAGAGTTCCTTCTCGGGGTCCTGTCACTCTGTCTGTAACTGTTCTATTGTATTTCTTCCATTTTACTGCAGTTGTGGGCTGCCTCCCCTACCAAACTGAATTCTTTGAGAGCAAGCACTGCGGCCCATTCAACTCTGGATCGCCAGCCCCTGGCGAAGTGCCTGTTCAGAAAGGCACTCAAGGTTTTCTAAATAAATACCCAGGCTTGCCTGCCCTCGGGGGAAACCAGAAAACAGAAATGTTTAACCTCTGAGAAGATCCTCCTCGTTATCAGAATAAAAGCCCTTCCATTTGCATAGCCTGCGCAGATTACAAGTTGATAGATGTCCTTTGCTGCTCAAAGTGGTCCCATGAGGTAGATCGGAAAGGTGCTGTACCCCACAGGACTGCTGAGAAAAAGAGCTAAGGGAGGCTAAAGGTTTTACTCAAGGTCATCCAGCCAGCAAAGAGTGGAGCCAGGACTGGCACCCAGGCCTCCCGAATTCTAGTCCCGGACAAATCCGCTAAGGTCTTACTGGGTCAAGAAACTCCCAGCCAGCTGAGGAAAGAGATATGGGATATTAGTTTCTAGGGTTTTCTTTTTTTCTTTAAGCTAAAGAATTACATACTTTTTAAAGAAAGCTCATTAAAAAAAGAAAAGCCCAATAACTAAAACTTACAAAACATCTAAAAGCGGAATGTTATATACATTTCTTTCCTAAGTTCAAATGTATTACTTCTATCATTATTGAGCTGCTGAATGAGAGTAACAAAGCTGCTGTAAATCATACAAAAATGTAAAGATTCTGCATGACCTCTGCAGCCAAGTGAGCCTCATAATCAAATGAATTTCTGTATTTTGTTTTGAATCATCATTGTTGTTTAGTTTTACAGCTTACATTAGAGAAAGTAGCTAAGTACTTTCTAATGACCATTAAAGAGGTGCCAGATCATTACGAATATCACTTTTCTCCATTTGTCACAAAAATGGACTCATGCTATAAACACTGCTAGAAGCTTTTTTTTTTTTTTTAAACTTAATATATGTTGTCTTCTCTTTGATATGAACACACACAGATCAGCCTCTCTTCTTAATGGTACAGAGTATTCCACATGCTCAGGTCTGGATGTTTGTGTCTCCCCCAAAATTCATATGTTGAAACCTAATCCCCAGTGTGATGGTATTTGGAGGTGAGGCCTTTGTGAGGTGATTAGAACCATAAAAGCGGAACCTCCATGAATGGGATGAGTGCCCTCATAAAGGAGAACCCCCCGAGAGCTTCCTCACGCCTTCTGCCATGGGCAGACCCAGAGAAAAGACTGCTGCCTTTGAACCAGGAAGCAGGCCCTCCCTGCACGCTGAATCTGCTGGTGACTCGATCTCAGCCTTCCAGCCTCTAGATCTGTGAAGATCAATTTCTGTTGTGTATAAGCTCCCCAGTCTATGGTATTCTGTTAAAGCAGCCTGAATAGGCTAAGACACCACGAACAGGACGTATCACTGTTTGTTTAGCTAGTCCTGTCCGGAGAGACATTGGTGGTTTTGCCAACGAATACCTTTGAACACAGAGGGCCTACTCGTGGAGTGTGCCTATAGGAGAAAAGCCCAGCGAGCAGGTGCCTTATACATTTTCATAGATATTCCCACTTGGCATTCAGCCAAGTCTGTCTCAATCTGCACTCTTAGCCACCTGCTAATCCGCCCTTACTTTTGCTAGCAAGGAGTATAAAATTCTCTTTCCTGTGCCAATATGCTACAAAAACTGGGCATGACATCATCTAATTTGCATGTCTTGAATTATGAATGACATGGAGAATTTATTCATGTGTCTCCTGAGGATTGTATTTCTTTTTTTGTAATGTCTATCCATATTCCTTGCCTATTTTTCTCTCGGTTTTATCTTTTCTCCCCTTTTGATTTATTGATCTCTTTGAATACGAAGGGGGTTTCCACCCCCACTGTCAACAAAGAATCTTTTATCTGGCAAAACTGTCCTTCAAAAGTAAGGGAGAAATGAAGACATGTCCAGATAAACAAAAGCTGAAGGAGTTTAACCAAAACCAAGGGACCACCCTGTAGGCAATATCTATGTCAGGTACCAGCACAAAGAAGAGGCAGGGTGGCTAGTGTCTGCACCCCGTAACTGCCGCTTCAACAGTCAGGCTGTGCGTGCCAAGCCGTCTCCTGTCGCCAGCTTCCAGGAGTCATGCTGTTGGCCACGTGAGAGGGGGAAACTCATCCCTCTGGTTTCTGCAACTTCATGTACCTGCAACTCATCTCCCAGCACCTGGGTGGTGGTTCTATGGAGCGGCTGCAGGTACAGGTACCTCAGGACCAGCCTTCCAAGACTTCTCATACTGTAAGTTACCCTACCCTGAGATGAACCTGATGCTCTGCCCCAATAAGAGTGTTCCGAGCCTCTTGTACCCTCAGAATAGCCCTGAGTCCCATCCTGGGACCAGCACCTGAGTCGCAACCAAAACCAAAACCAATTAAAAAAAAAAACCTTTTTAGGTCTTCTGTCTCTTTACTGATATTTCCATTTTGTTCATACATTGTTTTCTTGACTTTCTTCACATATTCCTTTGGATCTTCCAGTATCTTGAAGTTGGTTGTTTTAAAGTCTTTGTCTAGTAGATCTGCCATCAGATCCTTTTCAGAAACAGTTTCTGTTGATTAATTTTTTTTTCCTTTGAAAGGGCCATACTTTCCTATTTTTTTTTCTTTATGTCCTGTGATTTTTCTTTAAACGAACTGGACATTTTAATCTAATAATGTGATAACTCTGGAAATCAGATTTCCCCCCTTCCCTGGGGTTTGCTGTTTTTCTTTTTAATTATTATTGTTTTTGTTTATTTGTTTATTAATTATTGTAGGCTCTCTCTGTGCCATGGATCTGCCTGAGGTATAAACTTAAGGTCTCCTCAGGTCTTTTCTGAACGTGCACCTTTCTCCGGGCATGTGTGGTCACTTTCTAACTTTCCTTATGTATGTAATTGCCTTTGAATACCCTGTTTTTTTATGTCTGGCTCCCAAGAGTGGAAAAAGAGAAAATGAAAAGGGAGGGGGAAAAAGGGGTGTTAGCCCGTTAAATCCTCCCCTCCCCGGAAGTGACTTCAGCAAAAATGGGAGGAGAGTCAAAAACAATGGCCACGCACCTCTTTGCACCTCTGTGAAAAGAAGCAACAGACAGCTGTGGAACACAGATCCCTGAAAGAGGGCAGAGTCCCTTTTGCCTACCCTGGTTCCCATATGCTTCATGCCAGCTCTTCTTGGAACATGTGCTCCGCTGTTTGCCATGGGACTGAGGCTGAGATGGGGGGCTGCAATAGCGCTAAGAGCTGAACTTGACTGAAATTAACAGCAGTGCCTTTCCCTGGAAGTGGCAAGCCTTCCGTAGGCTCCAGAGTTCCAAAACAGTTACATCAGACAGATTCTGCCAATGTAATTGTTGTCTAGGTGGGGAGGCACCTGGTGGGGATTTCTGGTTCCTGGTGCTGCCGACTTTGCTACCTTCTCAGAATCCTCTCTATTTAGCTTTATTTTGATTAAATTTATGTGGACATAGCTGGAAGGCTACAGCAGCTATATGGGTTTATTATGAATAGTAGCACATCTGCCCTCATACCCTCCATTAATTACTGCTCCCCAGAGGCAGCCAGTTCCAACCACTTAGTCGATTCATTTGGTATTTACTTCCACATCTCTAAGTAACATGATTATATGGCTATTTATTGATTTTTTCAGTACTAGATATGATCTAGTGATTTCCTGCTGTGGAAAGCAAGGATTTAGCTCTCTTTTAACCCTGGCCTGCCCCATCACATTTCACTCATGCACGCTCTTCATTCCTCTGTCCTCCCAGTACAGTTACAACATAATTTAGTTAGATCCGCTGTTCTGTGTTTGCATTTTTCATGACTTTGTAAATGCCAGTTCCAGTTGAGACATAGAGTAAACTCTGACTGCTTTAACCTTTCCCCACCGTATTTTGTTTTCTCTGAAATTAATATTTGTTTTATTTTGTCATCATCTTACTTTTTGACCAAATCATCACTAGTTCAACTTCAATCTCTCCGTTGTGTAAATATCTCATTGTGTCCCAACATGTTAGGTGTTCTATCAATGTAATCTTCTCATGGAATAATAGCCTGAGTCTTCTGACCTATTCAAGTCTGTCCTCTGTGCTCTCTACACTTAGCTGTTGTCCTTGGAATTTTTTTCTCCATCATTCTGGGGATTTCCTTCTTCTCTTCCTTGTATTGAATCTCTTGTTTCCTGGATCGTCTGTTTTCCCAAAGTTTCTGAGAAAGGGTGTGTGGGAGACATTTTTTTAAACTTGAATATCTAAAGTGACTCTATTCTACACCAAAACTTGATTGATGGTTTGTCTTGGGTATAAAATTCTATAATTTTTTCATCAGAATTTTAAAAAAGTCTTACACACTTGCCTTTGAGAATTATGAAGTCCTTCTGATTCTAAATGTTTGTATGTGACGTCTTTTTTTCTTTCCCAGAATCTTGTGAGATCGTCCCTTTGACTTTCAGTGTTCTGAAATTTCATGACATGCATTGGGGAGGGTCTATTTTAATCCATTGTGCTAGAAACTTGAAGAGCCTTTTAATCTAGACTCTAATGAAATTCTCATCTAGGGCGTTTTCCTCTATTATTTCTTTGATTAGTTTTACCCCTTCCCAGCGACCCTCATCTCCTGGTGTTCATGCTCTTGTGCAGTCCCCTCTAACATTGAAAGGGATGACCTTTCTGATCAGTTGGTTATTGTAGAAGTGATGATAGGTAATATCCAAAGCTAGTCATTAAACACACCTCAGCCTTTTCCTTGGTCTCTTGGATCACTTTCCTGGGGGAAAGCCAGCTGTTATCTCAAGAAGACCCTCAAGCCACCCTTTGAAGAGGCTCATATGGTGAGGAACTAAGATCTTCCATCAATAAAGAGCACAAACTTGATAGTCATATGGGTGAACCATAATGGAAGCAGATTCTTAAGCCTTAAGAAAACTGCAGCCCTGGTCAACATCCGGTTGAACTTCATAAGAAACCCAGAGCCAGAAGCATTCAGCTAAATTACTCCTGAACTCATGGCCACATAAACTATGTAATTCTCATTCATGGGAGAAAAGTTTGCAAAGTCTCTCTGTACTAGGTATCTGTTGTTTTGCTTGGCCAGTATTTCTTCTTCTGGTGAAATAATATCTCTTCTTCTCTGGGGAATCATCTGTGTGGGTTGGACAGAGCTTTCTTCTTCTCCTGAGCCCAGCTCAAAAGATGAGCCAGACCTGATCAATGAGACTCATCACAGGACTTTGCTGGAACCATTACATTGTGAATTATTACTTGGTCCACAGAGGGTAGAAGTCTGGAGTGGCTGGTGGCCATCTCAAACTATGTGAAGACAGCCTTCTTGAGAATGAAGTCAAAAGAACAAAGCAAAGCCAGCAGAGAGACAGTGTCTTGCTGACACTTCTGGAGGCTTGGAATCTAGCTGTCACTACTGTTAACATCACCCTTAAACCTCCCAGTTACCTGAATTAATACATTTCTTTTTGTTAAAAAAAAAAAAAAGGAGATCTGTGTCTTTGCAGGACTGTATCTGCCTCACTTGTTAAATGTTTTTATTGTTATTGGACGTTTATTTTTTATAAACATTTTTCTGCATCTATTGAAGAAAGACTCGTGTATGCTTATGTATAAGTGAAATGAATAACAGCAATAATACAAAGAACAGGAAGGAGGAAATAGGTCTATTTTAAATAATATGCTTCTCATACTACTTGTGAGCAGTATAGTGGTATTTAAACGTGGAGTTAGATTAGTTGTAAATGTATATTACAAACTCTAGGGCAGTTGCTAAACAAGGCAAAAAAAATTTGCTAATAAAGGAGAGAAAATGGAATTATATAAAATGCTCAGTTAAAACTATGAAAGGTAGAAAGTGATTGGAAGACAAAACTGGACACAAAGAACAAAGGCAACAAATAGAAAAATGGTAACAAATATGATAGATATTAGCCCAACTATATCAATAACTACTTTGAACATCAATGATTTAAATGCACCAATTGAAAGACAGAGATTGTCAGAGTGGATCAAAAAACAAGACCCAAGCATATGTTGTTTACAAGAAACCCATTTAAATGCAAAGATATATATAGATTAAAAATCAGTGAATGAAGAAAAACATACCATGCTAACACTAATCAAAAGAAAGCAGGAATAGCTATATTAAGTTCAGACAGAGCAGACTTCAAAGCAAGGAAAGTTATCAGGGATAAAGAAATGCATTACATAGTGATAAAGGGGTAATGTCTTCCTCCAAGAAGATATAACAATCGTTAATGTGTATGCAACTAACAACAAAACATAGAACTATGAAAGGCAAAAATTAATAGAAATGTAAGGAGAAATGGAGGAATCCACTATCATTATTGGACATTTTGCCACCCTTCTCTCAGAAATGAACTGAGCCAGCGGGCAGAAAATCAGCAAGGGCATAGTTGAACTCAACAACACCGTCAATCAACTGGATATAATGGACATCTATAGACTACTTCATCCAATGGCAGAAAGCACATTCTTCTCAAGCTCACATGGAACATTCACCAGGATAGACCATATTCTGCATCATAAAACACAATTTAACAAATTTAAATGAGTAAGAATCATACCATGTATGCTCTCAGACCACAGGGGAATTAAACTAGTTGATAACAAAAAGATTACCACCAAAAATACAGATTAAACATTACTCTTCTAAATAACACGAGTAAAAAAAAAAAAAAAATCTCAAGAGGGGCACCTGGGTGGCTCAGTCGTTAAGCGTCTGCCTTCAATTCAGGTCATGGTCCCAGGGTCCTGGGATCAAGCCCCTCACTGGGCTCCCTGCTCCGTGGGAGCCTGCTTCTCCCTCTCCCACTCTCCCTGCTTGTGTTCCCTCTCTTGTTGTGTCTCTCTCTGTCAAATGAATAAAATCTTAAAAAAAAAAATCTCAAGAAATTTAAAAATATTTTGAACTAAATGAAAATGAAAAGACAAGTAGCAACATTTGTGGGATGCAGTGAAAGTATTGCTTACAGGGTAATTTATAGTAATAAATGCATATATTAGAAAAAAATTAAAAAAACTTGAGTGAAATGAATACATTTCTGGAACAACATAAATGGTAATAATTGGCTCATGTGGAGAATTTCAAAAATAAGTAAATCAACCAATGAGACTAAAAGAAGGTGAATCAGTAACCTTCCTTACTGAATCAGTATCTCTTCCTTCTCTCAAGAGATACCAGTCACAGATGGCTTTATATAGAAGCTTCATTTCAGAGAATAGAAGAACATACAAATTGTTTCAGATAATTGAAAGAGAAGAAAAGCTATCCAGCTTATTTTATAAAGTACGTTAGTCAGGTTTTGCCATGATAATGTCATGTAACAAGTAACACCTTAAAACTCAGTGATTTACAACATCAGTTATTTCTCATTCGTTTGTCTGTGGATCACTATGCTCCATATAATTATATCAGTTAATATAGAAAATATATTTAATAAAATCCAACACTCAATCATGATAAAACAAACAAACCAGATCTCATAGCAAACTGTTATTAGAAAATAACATGAAAAGGGATGGCTTTCAAAAACCTACAGCAAGAGTATAGATTATAAAACTGTATGAAAAACAAAGCAAAAGGAAACAAACAAACAAAAATCCCAAAAAACAAACCTCTAGCAATCATTACACTCAATGTTGAAGCTATAGACTTCCTGTTAAAACCAAGAGCAAATCAAGAGTGTTGGTTATAATGGCCTCTATTCAAATTGCCCTTGTGGTCCTCACCATAGATGTGGAGGTGGGAGGATGAGGAATTCTTTGACTGGTGGCTTTTATTTGCCCTCTGAAGCATAAGGCAAAGTCATCGGCTGAAATTATGGGATGGGAAGAAGTTGTCAGAAGTTCAGCAAGAGAGAAAGGTATTAGCTAATCATCTTCTAGAATGGGAGACCAAACTTATTTGGGAACCATCCAAGGATTGTCAGGAAAAGTTAAATGGCCACTGTGTTTTGTGGTCATGAAGGTAAGGGGGAGCCTCTGAGCTAGAGTTTATGATTTTTCTCAACCAAGATTTAGCTGCCCTGGGGTAGGCAGAGTGGAATTGCTGGATTTAACCAAGTTTGGAATTTTGCCAGACAAGTAACGCTAAGCCCCAAGGAAGCTAAGAGTGTTTGAAAGAATAGTCATTATGATGATGATGGACTCTCAGCCGGGTAAAGAGCACGATGAAGACAAAAGAAGGCTGATGGATGGTGAAGAGGTGGTGGGCTCAATGGACTGTAAGTCTCAATGAAGCTGCAGTTTCCTTGAGGGCATACAAAACCTTAGTGCACTGTTGGCTAGAAGGCTAGAAGGTTGTGGTGAGAGTCTGAGGCTTGTGGTTGAGTTTCAGAGATGCTGCAGTTACTGGGGTTGAATAGGAATGGGGTGACTATCGTGATGGGGGTGGCTGATTTGGGGTGGAAGAAAGTTGGGAGTTGGAGGCAGGGAGGGCAGGGAACTGGGAGATCAGGGCATCAGATGCAAGGGGCTCCATGGATGGTATAGTCTGTTAGAACGAAGTCATGCATGGGAAAAAATGAGCCAACGATTGGAATCTTCAATGCAAGAGGGAAGAGCAGGGGGGTTGGAAGAGGGGTGGTGGGTACAGATGGTGTGGTGAGATGGGGTCCGTGTCGCAGGAGCTGGGATTTGGAAGGAAGGTATAAAAAGGCTTGGGGATGTCAGTGGAAGGCAAGGAAAACAGCTACCCAAGCTTTGGACGGGCGGAAAGCTGCCTCCACTGGGGAGGGCGACAGGACACAGGCAGACTCTGCGCGGCGGCGGCTAAGGCCCACAGGCTGAGGGTATAGCGGAGGTGGTAGGGGTGGGTCTGAGGTGATGGAGGCCCCGTGGGAAGGCTTGAGGAGGAAGGAATAGCAGGGGATTGGATAAAGCTGGGCCCAGGAGTGATCAGAGCAGGAAGACCCTTGAGGACCTGTGTGATGGCTGAAGTAAATAGGGATTAGCTAGAGTCTTGGGGAGAGCTGGGAGGAGAGAAGACATTTTAAACCACCATCCTGAATCCTTGGCGGGCAGTTTGGGCGTCTGGGGCAATGAGGGCCTTATCAGTTCACATGAAGGCAGATGGGGGAAGTTGAGCTGGTTTTGAGGGAGGTTCCCTCAGTGGGTCCTGAGGGAAGTTTCCAGAGGGAGGCAGCAGTGGGGGCAGGACAACTCCCTGGAGGTGAGTGTGGGTCACAGCCTCAGCTCAAGCTGCCCCTCTTCGGACTGTAGTGGCTTCAGGGAACAGCAGCCTCAGGGGGCAAAAGTGTCTGGGCAGAGGTGACGTCTACGGGAGATGGTTTAACCAGGAAGCAGCGTTTTGTCCCTTTATTCCTGCTCATAAACAACAGGTTTCAAGAGTTCTGCTTTCTTGGGCTGGGCTGGGAGGAACCATCCCGGTGGGCCCAGTGAACACTAGTTTCAAGGAGCTCCCTCAGGCCAAGGCTGGGGTGTGAAGGCCCTAAGCAACGGTGGGTGCTAGCCCTCCCCCAGGTCCCGACGATGGGCTGAGAGGTTTCTCCTTCCACACCATTCTAAGGTACCGCCCTCAACACCGGGAGGAGCCAGCCTGGGCACGGTCGGCGTCTCTTCCCCACCCAACAACCCTGCGAGGTAGGGGTGAGGGTCTTTACACTGACGATGCAAGCAGCTTGCTCAGTGTCCCCTAGCAAGCAGCAGATCCTTGAGACCTCAGAACCCGTGCTCCTTGCGTGGCATCTCCCTGTCTTCCTTTTAGTTCTTCCTGTACTTTCAGGCACCAACCATGGCAGTCCCGCAGCTAGCAACCCAGGACACCCTAGGCACAGGAGGATCATTTCGCAGCCCTGGTTGTGTATCAGATCACCTTTGAAACCCCCCGCCCTCAGATCTGACTTCATAAGTTGAGGGGTGGAGCCCAAGATTCCTCATTTTTCCTTGAACAATATTCGGAAATGACAACTCTAGTTCTCATGTGTGTGGGGCCGTCGTGGGCCACCAACAGCTGGAGGTGACCAGTTGCCCTTTCCAGGCAGGCAAGAGAAGTGGGCTGGTCTAGCTTTGGGGTCACTTGCCACTGGACTCTGCCTGAGGTAGGGGTGACAGGCAGCTCAACGATGGTTCAACCACTAGACCAGCTACAGGGGCAGGAGGCAGGAGCCCCGGGAGGGAGACCTGGGGGGGTGGCTCTGGCGAGAGGGCATCATGGACAAAGCTCTCCCCTAGGCCTAGGAGTGCCAGGGAAGGATTCCCCGGAGGAGTTTTGATGACAGTGTGAAAGAAGAATCTGAGGTGGTGGAGGGTGGCTGGGAAATGAAAGGCACAAACAGAGGGACAGCCAAGGGCTCAGGTACCAGTCTATGCAGAGGACCATCCAGCTGGGAGAAGGGGTCGGTCAGGGGGTGAGGCCGGGGCCTTGCGGGGCCAAGCCGAGGCTGGGCTCTGGCCACAGCCCACATTCTTTGTAAGCTGTGCTCCTACATCTTCAGCAACAGCGGGAGTGGTGGGTGGTGGGCAGGACTGATAGAGTCGCCGAGCCCGCAAACCTGGGGTACTGCCCTCGTCGGGCCTTCCCTGCCCACCTCCCCCCACCCTATCCACCCCCTGCCCCACGCCCCCAGAAATCTGCCTTGAGGCCTGCAGGGGAGGAAAAATGTTCCCTTCTACTCTTCTAGATTCTGTGGCTGGTCTCTGAATTTAAGTGATATAAGATGAACAGTAGGAAAAAAACCAATTTTAATTACATAGGTGTGTGCGGTCAGGAGCCCCACAAAGATAGGAGACTCAAAAGGTGACCAGACAGTCGAGGCCTATCCACCCTCCCGAGGAAGGAAGGGACAGGGACCTGGGGCTTCTGGAGGGGGGAAGGCAACGCCGGGGAAGGGCAGAGGAGGAAGTGTAAGGAAAGAAAGCTTGCCCAGCTTTGCAGATAAATCTCCCAGTGAAAAAGTTATCTCTGGTAGAGGTTCCCTGTTTAGCACTGAAAGGGAAACATGATGACAAATAAGTGCTTTCCTTTACCAGTGTGAATTTCCCTACGAGGGAGTAAGAAAATTCTACTGCGTTTTCAGAGCTTCTCCTGTGTCTGCACTTTCTCAGAATAGGCAGCTCAAAATGATCCTTGCGCCAGAGAGGCATATTTTGGGCTGGCACATTCTGCTCCCCTCAGGTCTCTTTCCCCTCCTGCTGCCCCTTGCACAGAACAGTTTCTACAGAATAAACTGGGGTTTTTAAAGCCTCAGTTAATCTGGATGGAAGGAGGAGTTATTCCCCATGTTCAGTGCTTGAGAGCCTTTAACTCCAGCCAAGGACCTGGCCTGCTCTTGCGGGATATCTTCTGCCCCTCAGAGGTGGCTGGGGCCCACAGTGCCGCTCTGGGCAAAATAGAAAGGCAGATTAAAAGAATTACAACCTTAAACACACACACACACACACGCATACACCCATACAACTGAAAAAGAAAAGTCCAAGAACAACAGGAAGCTGAACAGGAAGTTCCCATAGAAGATGAAAATATTTGAGAGTCATGCTGAGTGCAGAGGCTGAGGGCAGAGGGGATTGCAGGGCTGCATGGCCGTGGAGGTGGTGGTCCATGCCACCCCGGCCTGTAGCAGGTTGCCCCTGGACCTGCAGGCCGGGCCCTGCCCACTCCCAGGAGCTCCTTAACTGGGCACTCATACACACAGATCTGCGTATGCATGACAACTTTTATGCGTGCTCACACAGATCTGCCTGTGCAAGCTCATGCACACGTATGCCTATGCCAACTACTATGTGTGCATGGGGGACCTATTCATGCACCCAGATGCAAAACGACAGACACTCAGAGACACTTTGTGTGCAAAGCTGTAAAGAAAGTGAAAGGTAGACTGTAGGCCCTTGGTCTCACTAGCTGTGTTTGGCTGCCTCTCTCCCAGGCATCCAGGCTTCTGAGGTGTTTGGGCGCTGGGAGTTTTCTCACTTGGCATGTCCCCCCACCCCCCAGGGCAACCCTCCTTGGAGAGTCTCCTCGCTCTATCCTTCAAGACCTGTCATTCTCAAGCTTCTTGATCTCAAGATCCTTTTATACTCTTGAAAATTAGAGGACCCCAACGAGCCTTTATTAATGTGGGTTACATCTATCAATATAGTGGCATTGTTTTCCATTTCTACAAATCTCTTTCATGTGCAGCTTTATGGAGGACCGCTGGATTCTCACATACGCTTCTGCATGAAGTCTCTTTTGGGCGAAGTATATGAAGAAAATCCAGTATCACAGAGATATGTTGGAAAAGAGAGAGCCTCACGGATCCCCTGTTAGGCGGCATCTGACATGTCTCCCAATGACCCCCACCCCCCTGATCTCCATTTCCTTGTGGAATCCCCTCCACTTGGGTGTGGGCTGGACCCAGTGATTTGCTTCTAAGGAATACACAGAGTAAAAGCAATGGGATGTCACTTGGAAGATGTGCCACAGTCACAAAGACTGTGGCTTCCACCTTGAGTGCCCTCTCTTGCTCTCTCGCTCTGGGGGAAGTGAGCTGCCATGGTGCAAGCTGTGCTGTGGGGAGGCCCGCCCAGCAAGGAACTGAAGGAGGCCTCTGGCCGATATCCTGAGTGATGAATGGAGAGGCCTGCCCACAACCATGGCAGTGAGTCAGAAGCAGACCCTCCACTAGTTGAGCCATTGGATGAGACTGCAGCCCCAGCTGCCACCTTAACTGGAGCTGGCAGGACACCCCGAGGAGAGGCTTCCAACTAAGCCATGCCTGCGTCCTGACTTACTGTGAGTTACCATGAGGTAATGTCTGTGGTTTTAAGCTAAGTTCTGAGGTGTTTGGTACACAGCGACAGATTGCTCATAGATTACACCTCATGAAAAGAACTTGGAGACCCCGGGAGTCCTCAGACCTCACCTCCTCTAGACCCATCTATCTTCACCTGCCCTGGTGGATTTTCCCAGTCAGTATCTGCTCTTCTTTCAGTGTCCTGCTCTCAGCAGATACGGGGAAGAGGGCTGGTCAAGGAAGCAGGCCTGTGCGGGGGGCTAGGGACAGGTAATGTGCAGGTGAGGTGCAGGGCACTGCCTGCGCGTGAGCTTGCTGCTCCCTGATGGTGGACTTCTGCGCATTGTGCAGTTAATAAGGAACGAGCTTATTAATTCAGTGAATGATGGGAGAATGGGGGCAGGTTTCTAAAGAGTGGTTTGTCCCCCTCACAGCCAGTCTACACTCTACTCACTGCCATCCCGGTGCCTTTTGGGGAACCAAACTGAGCTTGAAGCTCCTGTCCTGGGCCCTGGGTGGTCTTTATCCCAAATTACCCTGTTCCCTCTACCATCTGGGTCAACTCATAGACAGCCAGAATCCTGAACGGCTGGTGTCACACCTCTTTTCACAGATGGAAAAGCTGAGGCAGGAAGAACTATTAGTGGTATCTTGTCAGGGACCCACCATCTACGGTGGAACCAAACAACCAACATTCAAATGGAGGAGGGATTCCTTGAACCCTCATCTACCACATAGAACTAGAAGTGCCTGATCCCTTACACCCTCCCGACACTGATGATGTCTCATGTCCTAGACTGCTTCTGGCTTTCCCCTTGGCATGCACCATGGAGGATGGGGAGCTCAGAGACCATCTGTGCATGCCATCCCGCTGCAGAGGAACCCATGGAGATCCCGGCCCAGGAGGTGATGTGACCAACCCAAGGTCACCCAGCAAGTCGGAGACAGTGACAGCATTGGAGTCTCAGACAAGGCTCCCACTCCCTTCCCCCCACCCCCACTCCCCAATCTGATTAGAGCTTCATGTGTGAGGCCTACATCAACCCCGCCGCCACCCGCCAGGCTGTGCTGGGCTCACAGCACTTAGCAGTCAGTAAGTCAGCAGAAGCTCAGTAAATGTCTGAATGGATAAGGAGGCTGGCGAGCATTCGAGCTTGGTCTGTGGCCGGGAGGAGGAAGTGAAGCCGTGGTTAGTACTAAAGGTTAGTTTCTGACAAGGTCAAGTTTAGAGGGTGAGTGTGTAGCCAGGATGAGGAAGTGAACCATAGGAAAGGACTAGGAAGTCAGGCTTTGTTGGGAGCCCACCAATCTCCGACGGGGTTTAGAAATCAGTCGGGTGGGGGTGGGTGAGAGGTCAGCCTTTGGCGGGGGGGGGGTGAGGTCTCTGTCTCTGGTGAGAGGCTAATCAGCGTCTCTGGTGCTTCATGTAGCATCCGTGGCATCCCGAGGGCTCTCGCCCGGTCCAGAAGGACCCGTGTCCTGAGCAGGGGATGAAGAAGTTAGCTCTGGCGCCGGGAGCAGAGGGGCTCGTGAGTGGTACCGAGGCTCATGCTCTCCAGGCTGGGGGTTGGGGTGGCCTTGCGTCTGGGGCCGTGTTCAGCAGCTGGCCTGGGACGCAGACCCTGCATGAAGGGCGCGCAGTGACTAAAGAGACTTCAGACCCTTGGAGGCATTTCCTGTTTTCCAGTGAACTGAAAACTGGCTTCCTGCTTAGAATAGTCCATAGGGAGGGGTTCTTTTTCTGGTGCTGGGAGGGATGTCTGAGGGTGGAGGATGCACACTTTGCTGGGCTCAGGGACCAGCTCTCAGGGCCCTGCTAGAAGGCGGTGGCATGGGGAGAGGGGTGGGGCAGGACAGAAAGAATTCCCAGAGGCCTCTGCCCTGTTTCCTGGCTGTGCCTCAGTGTTCACATTCAAAGCTTTCTGAGAGAGAAACACAAGTTTAATTCCATCAAACAATTATATCTCTACACACGGAGGTGACATTTCTCTGGGAAAAATAAAGTGAAAAGCATGCAGGACCTGTGTGGGGGCAGGGACCAGGCGCCCCAGGGGTAGAGCCAGGTCTTTGGCCCCAACGAGACGCAGCCACAAATGGCAGGCTTGAGTCCTGCATCTGCAGGGGGCTGGTTGTGTGGCTTGGACAACTTCCTGACCTTGCTGAGCCTCAGAGCCCTCATTTCTCAAGCTAGGGACCTAATCAACATCTCAGCGTTGCAGTGCCCGCCCGACCCACGGCAGGCACACCGGAAGTGCCCGCCCAACCCGCGGCAGGCACACCGGAAGTGCCCGCCCGACCCACGGCAGGCACACCGGAAGCCAGTCTCCTTCCCTCCAACTGAGCACGGCAGTGGGAGGGGTACTTGGGCAAGAGGAGGAGGCACATGGGTTCCCACAGCAATCGGATTCATGGCTCCCCTGCAGCCAAAATGCTCCCAGCTGCTGCTGCTGACCCTTCCCAGATCTGCCCCCTCTGCCCCCACTGGCACCTCCTTTCCACCCCTGCAGGCACACCCTGGTCTGCCACCTCCCCACTCTGCTCCTGGATCTCTTCATTGCCGCAGTGGGTGGTCATATGAATTGAAGGACAGACCTTCCTCCTTGGCCCCACCCACGCTGCCTTTGGCTGCATTTATGCTCCCCGGCTTAGACTCTTCCCCTGCCAAGGATCACCCAGGAGCCCCCCACCCCACCCCAGCGTCCGCACACGGTACAGATTAAACACCCCCACGTACATCTGGGATGGGTGCAGTGGAAGGCAGGGCCATTTCAGCAAGGACGTCAGCACGGACCACAATTTCTAAGGCGGTGTTGGCCAGGACCAGTCTTCTGATTGCACCCCCACCATGGGCCTGAGCTCCAGAGGATGCGCTGGCCTCGGCCAAGCGGGAGGGCAGCAAGGGAAGGTGGGGAGGGGTCGTCCAGGGCAGCCCCTGCTCTGATTTCATCCCTGCCGTCTTTTGTGTCGCCACCCACGAGGAGAGGCCCTCAGGAGCGGATCCCCTTAGAGTAGCTAGAATCCCCGGAGGTGATAAGCACTGAGTCACGGGGGCTTATGCAGGTGACACAAGGGACTGGCTGCACATCTTTTAACAGTACCTTACTTATAACTTAAAAAAAAAAAAAAGTTAAGCCCTACAATCCGGACCTCCGTTTGTACTCCTGCTTCAAATGTTAGGGGTGACCTTGATCTTCTTACGCATTATATAGTTCACTTAATGGTCATATTTACTGTTTATTGTCTGTCAAGACCCTGCCCCCACCTAAGTTCTGTAAGGGCACCAATTTTCATCTGTTTTGTTTACTGATGTCCCGATGAGTGGTGGGCACGTGGTAGGAACTCTACAAACATTTGTGGAATAAATGAGAGAGCGAATAGCTCTGTGTTATCTGTTCTGTGTGTAAGTACTTTCTGTCCTGTCCGAGCACACCTGACCTGTCCCTGGGTCTGACGGTTTGGGCAACCATCTGTAGAATGGGCTTAAGAACAGAACAGGTTCGTGCAGTCATAAGGACTAAGTGAGTTATGTAATTTCTGACCTTCAGTTTCCTTATCTATAAAAGGGGGATAAATGGAGTATTAACTACCACAGAAACTATCAACTACCTGAATCATGTGATTTTTGTGAGGCTTAAATGGATTACTTATGTTAAGTGCCTAACGCAATGTCTGGAACAAAGAAGGATAATGCAGTGAAACTTAAATAATTAACGACCCGAAGAAGGAAGCATAAATGGTGAGATTCTGCACTTGGTGCCCAGCCTCGACGGCAGTGGGTGGCTTCCTGCTGCCACTTTGCCACTTGCAGAAGGGCCTGAGAAGCAGTAAGACTTGGAATAGTTTACTCGGCATTTGGGTTCTAGAACTGAGGCTGACCTGATCTCAGTCCTCGGGCAGCAACTACTGGATCTGATCAGAATCAGAGCGGGCAGTGAGACCTGATCTCTCCTGTCATCCGCAAAGACAGCCCTCTATCGAGGGCAGGGCTGGGCTCTCGGAGAGACTGTCCCACCTGCAGAGACGGTCAGGCTACTCTGAAGGACTCCTGTGACCCTGACAATCTCATGTCGAGAGATGAAGTTGCACCATTGCCCTGCAAGCCGGGTCCCCCACCCCAGGCCTTCCGTGCTACTCCAAGCTGAGCTCAGGTCTGGTGCTATGGCGGCAAGTATTTTTGCCATAGACATCTTTGCTGCAAACACTTTTGCTGCACGACTAGTTGGCCATAAGGCAATTCTGCTGTAAAAGATAAAAAAAAAATAATAGTAATAACTGATTGACGTTTTGGTTCTATTTCTCCATTGATGCCATGTGCCCATTTCTATATTCTGTACAGCTTCACCCTCATGATGGTCTACACAGCAGCACGGAGGGTTGAGCCCACGTTTCCCTTAGATCGTCGAAGCTTCTGGCAATGGGCATGTGACCATACGCCAAGAACAAACAGCAATGTGGAAGGCCTTCACGGCGCGACACAAAGCTCAGTTACAAAGATGTGTCCTCGTACTTGGAAACACATACCTCTCTTAGTGAAGGGAGAAATTGCAGCGAAGAAAGAAAAAGCGAGATGCCAAATGAGACAAATCAGTCAGCACACGCACACACGCGCACACACACACAGTATAATATTATGATGGAAAGGCTTTGAAGACACGTGCTTTTCTACAGTGCATGAAGTAAAATCAGTTATTTGAGCAGTGTTGCCAATAATCTACACTATACATTTTGAATGTATTCAAATATTTTGAATTTCACAATAAAGTCTTTTTAATGTTGCTGTTCATTTTTCATGTTTTATTACGTCCCTTTTAATGAAAGTTTCACCGATTTTTCGTGATTTTTCTTTTTTACAACAAAATCGCCCTATGGCTAATTCGTTATGGGGTGAAGATGCTTGCGGCAAGGTTGCTTACTGCCAGACTACCTGAACCAGCTGAGGGGCCACACGGAAGGCCCTTCTCTGCCTTTTGCCCCCCCCCCCCAGTCTTGTCCTCCTTCAGTGCCCTCTCACCATGGCCTCCTCCAGGAAGCCTGCCTGGATAGCACAAACCTAAACCCCTTCTCTGGACTTCCCTGGCGTCATCTACAGGGCTGATCTTTGTCTCTCCTGTCTGCCTTCTGCTGCTCTCCTGCATGGGCCTATCACATCTTCGGCGGGTTGTAATTTCCCTCAGTGCTAAGACCTTGTCTTCACCCGTGTTCCCTTCCTGCCCCAAAGAGGGTCCTGCACAGGTGGGATGGGGTGTGTAGGTGCCCCCGGAGAGCCGAGGGGCAGGCCATCTGGAGGATGAGGGGAAACAAAGCAGAGCACGGACAGGAGAGCCAAGCAGTCCCCGGCAGACCAGGCCACGCTGCCCATGATGCAGGCTGGGCTCTGATCGGGGACAGAGTGCCTTGGGGAAGAGAAAGAAGAGCCACAACTCTAGATGCGGCGCTTTGGAACCTTTTATCTCGATGACCTTCCACAAGCGGACTTTGAGGTAGTAGGTCTTGTTATCACCATTCGATGAATGTGGAAACAGGTTGAGAAAGGCACGGCTGCCTGCCCGAGAGGAAAACCCGCAAGCCAAACCTCTCATCGCAGACGCCCTGAACCAATTTTGGTGATGCATTTCCCGGGCTTCTTTTTTGGCGATCTCAGTGGCTGCCAGAGGGCGAGGCTTAGCTGCTCCCTACGGTCCCCGCGGACCACATTCGGAGACACACGGACATTTTATTAGCCAGCACGCACAGAAGAGTCTTGTGGCCATTGAGCAAGTTCCATGTAGTCCAGCTCTGTCAATCTAGCTGTTTCCAACAGTGCCTTGAAGAAAAGGTCCACCCAGGTCAAATGCGACCCGGGCCCAGCCACAGGCGAGGCTGCTGTGGGAGCTAGGTGACTGAGCCTCCGCCAGGACAGCAGAGGGACACAGGCAGCTTACAGGGCCCACCTGTGCCATCCCCAAGAGAGACAAAAGTCATCCTGGGGTGGCTGCGTGCGCGCGCACGCGTGTGTGTGTGTGTGGCAATTTTTTATTGATGTATAATACACACAGAGAGAAGCCCACCAATCATAAGCTCAGTCAATGATCACAAAGTGAACATAGCTGTTGGGCAGCTCCCAGCTCAGAAAACAAAACTTACCCAGCATCCGAGAAGCCCTTTCCCGTGGCCCCTTCCAGTCACGACATCCCCTCCCCACAAAGGCAACAGCTAGCCTGCTAGATTTGTAGCAGCACAGATGATCTGTTTTGTGACTCTACTCTACAAATGGAATCATACAGTCTGCCTTCCTTTGCGCCTGGCTTCTTAAACTCGACATTATGCTGCGAGAGTCATCTATGTTGTTGCTCGTAGCTGTAAATCATTCAAGGCTCTCTCCAGTGTCCTATTCTGCAAATACTCCACAATGCATTTCTTATTTTACGGTTTTCTGTTGAGCCAAGGGTACACCTGTTTGGCTTTAGTAGACTTTCAGTAGTCTTTTTAGTAGCGAACATTTTTCAAAGTAGTCGTACCATTTTCTACTCAAACCAGAAACACCGAAAGTTCCAACTGTTCCACATCCTTAAGAAAACTTGATAATGTCTGCCTTTTTATGTACTCATTCTGGCAGGCGTGAAGTGGGATTGCACGGATTTAAATTTGCACTGTCCAGATTGCTAGGGAAGTAGAAGGCTACTTCTTTCATTGTTGTTTGTTTTTAAATGTGGAGATTTGTCTTTAAATATCTTTGACCATCTACTCTCTCAAATATCACCAACGTCACCTTTCTAACATTCTCTTTGCTAGTTAACAAGCCACCATTTTCCTTGAGAAAATATTTTCCTGGACTCCTTTATGCTAGTGACAAAACCTCCAGGTGTTGATGGGAGATAAGAGGGAGCGGAAGCACTTGCAGCAGGCTTCTGGAAAAAACAAACACTCTTTGACCAGCTGTCCATCCCTGGAGGAGATACTCCTGATTGGCACAGCTGTTCCATTCTTCAGGTATTGCCTATAACCAACGTACCCGAAGTGTAGTATCATCGTCGAGGCTAAAGCACTCTCAAGGGAGAAACAGATTTCGTAATATGGCGTCTAAGCCTTCTTGCCACTCCGTCTCTGCCACCCAAGAGTTATGACAACACATGTCACGTGGCTCAGTCGTCTTATCACATGGGGCTCTTTAGGCTGCTGCTAACACAAGCGCTGGACTCGGTTCAGGCATAAGGAGATGGGGAAGGGGCAATGTGCTCACTGATTCCACGAGGAATCTATCGGACTGGCAGGTTCTCAGCTCAAGGGCCCAGCCACCCAAACACGCTTCCCCGAAGCAGCTCTGGAGCCATCTAAGCCTCGCCAGGAACCAATGTCCACGGTTTCCTGGGACAGATCGACAAGTGTCTGGCTCTCTCTCCTGGAACGTGGCCGGGGTTGAGGAGAGAGGTTCCAAACCAGGGATGCTGATCAGCAATTGACCTTTCTTAGAGCTTCCATAGGGTTTGTGGAGTATATAGATTTGGGAGGATGAGTTCCCTCAACTTCCAGACTTTGGAGCTGTCTCTTCTGGGCCACCAGGCAAGGGAGGTGCAGGCTGGTCAGATTTCATTCAGTGAAATGCTTGGAGAGGTCTTCTTACCTTCCTAGAATAGCTCCTTTTATTTCTTCTGACTTTTATTTAAATTAATAAGACAGACAAGCTGACAAGATGTTTGTGTTTCCTTGGTCACTTACCTAGACAACTTGCCTGAACCAGGGAGGAGACTATGTGATATATACAGCTTTCCTGTTGGGGGTGGGGGGGGGGGGGTCTGGAGGTCCAAGCTACATCTCCAGGCAGGCAGGAGACATTACTGAGGGGACACTGAGAGTACATTCAGGATGACCTACCATAGTCATTGGCGGGCTTATGAGGAAGCGGTTTTGAGGGCTGAAAGGGTGACAGGTTGACCATCCCATCACCTGAGGATGACAAATAATAAACCTGCAATCATTTCCACAACTCTTAAGGAAGACAGAGTTTTGGTTAACTGAAATTTCTGGTGTACTCAAGAGTGTACTTTTGAGTTTCAAATATTCTTGAGAAATCTGTGTTGGAGAAAGAAGAGGAGGAGCCTTGCAGAACCAGCAGTGTGACATGAGAAAGGAGTCCCAGAACGAAGGAGGAACCGGGGAGCCCAGGAGTCACCATGATGGCCACGAACATTGGCTGAGCCGTGGAGGCGGGCACAACCTAACGCTCTGAGCACCAGTGGTCAGTCGTGCTCCAGGTCCAGCCTGCAAGAGGCTCCCAGTCTAGGAGGAGTTTCCAGGACTCCAGAGACCCGAAGTTCTGAAAGGCCAATCAGAACCTGAGTCCTGACGAGGCTTGAATGGGCATTGGCTTCAAGGAGATTCAGCGTTTGCTTCTCTAGAAAGACAAAAACGCGGGTGCTGCCTGCTTAGCTTGCCCATCTTCCAACACTCCCAGGCAGATGGGGCGGTTTCGCTCCATGCCCAGACCGCCCAGAGCCACATCTGATCTACTCAGGCCCCCTCCATCCCTGTGGTGGTATTCCCAGAAGCTTAGAGGCAAGGCTGGGGTGAGTCAATATGGCCACATGCATCCTTCTTGCATCTTCAAAGGACAAGGGGAAGGCTGAAACCATGTCTAGGTTTTGGAATTTGGAATCTCTAACGACCCTGACCCTCACAAAGGAGATAAAAGTGCTCAGTGGAGCCCAGAAATAAGATTTAACGCCATTGTATTTATTAGGTTCTGAAACAATACACATTCACATCCTTTTGAATACAGTACATTTGGCACAATAATGTTTACAATGAAATAACACTAATGAATGGCAAGAGATTAAAATTACACCCAGAAAGGAAAAAAAAATGTACAAATAAAGCATCACAATACAAAAAAAACCCCTAAAATTGAATACATTTTATATTTAGCCAGAATTATTTTGCACATAATTTAAAAAGAGGTAATTTTTTAGCTTTTTCTTTTTTTTAAAGCAAGAATGCATTTTTTTTCACCTTTGGAGGAAAAAAATGATGTTTCCACTTCACGAAGTCCATAATGAGAGAACACAGGAGAATAGCTATCCTTCATGTATTTTTTTGGCTTTTTTTTTTTTTTTTTTTTTTTGCACTCAAGAGCTGGATAGATTAGAAAGAAATGTAACCGTGTGTCCGCTTCCTAACCCTTGTGAAAACTGAAAGGAGACAAAGAATGTTCAAGGAACACACAAGCTTTTTTTCTATAGACGACGTGGGATTTGAACCTGCCCGTGTGAGAACTTGGTCAGCTCCAGCCCCAAGCAGGGGGCGTCCCAGCCAGCCCAGCTCTGGTGCTGAAAGGGGGCATCTCTGGGCCAGACACCCCACGAATGACTGCCTGGAGCTGCCGGGTGGAATGTATTGTTTGACCTTCCAGCAAAAATGCCAGTTGTCCTGTGGGAAGGGCCCAAGCCCTTCTGAGAAGGGAACACCACCGAGGCCTTGGTGCAGGCCATTTGGCATTGCAGGTAGAGCTTGCTTGGTCGTTCCAAGTTCATCGTGGTGATGGAAGCAGAGGAAAAACAGAGCAGTAGTGATGCATGAGTATATGATGGGCGGTCTTGTCATGTCTTCTTTTTAAAAAATGAGATGATGCCACCATGAAGATGCTTCTGTGCTTGTACTCAACTCCAGAAGAGTCTCTCCCCAGTATGTCAAGTTACCGAAGATAAATTAAGTTAATCTACTGTTCTTCATCACTTCACTGGTACGCCAAACACACAAATTGATATAGTATAATATTTGAAATTATCGTAAGAACAGATAATAATTACACCTGAGTTTTTAAAAAAAATAAAAACAAGAGAGAACTGAAGGTCGTCGTTAGTAACAAAGGCTGTGACCGGCCAGATGCAAATATGGACACCAACCTCCTAGGGGCTCGAGCTAGTCACTGTCCCAGCTTTGAAAACACCATCAAAAACATCCCTTTCCCTTCCCCATCTCTATCAGGGCATAATAGAGCACAGGAGAACTATTTGTGAGACTTAATATAGCTTAATACATGTTTACATCTTTTGAAATAAACCAAAATGAAATAAACAATACAAAGGACTCCTCCCCGCCCTCAAGAAAGAAAGAAACACACCTTATCTCTCGGTAACTTGAACCAATATGCTTACAGAGTATTGCACCTGGACATTATTATAATTATTCTTTCATAGACTAAAGTTTTATAATATGCCTGAACATGCAGCAGTTGATACCTCTAAATTCAATGAATTAATTCCACAGGCTTGCAGCAAACACTATATACAAAAATCTCAAATGTACAAAAGGCAAAAAGCTTCATTAGTGCCACTCTGCCACTCACAAGTATATATATTTAGGGGCGGCTGGGAAATCCACGTGCAACAGCTGGAATGGATTCCATTCCCTGCTAAATCAGTTCGGTAAAATAGATAATCAAATGACCTTCAGGAAACATATACACACAGCCACAGAGAACTCTTGGAAATCGAAGAAAGTAACACTGTTAGCAATATCTACAGGAGGTAACATCACATCCATGAGATCGTGTCCGCATGAGTTGCCCTGGCATGGCACACAGTAGCACAACTCCAAGTACATCCGGCCACGTTGTCAGTTTTCAAACAAGTCGCTCGTCCGTCTCTGGATACCCTCCACATAACCCCCATTTAGCCTCACTCTGCTTGTCTCAAGAGCGGAGATTTCATATTTCACTTCACACGTGTAACGTCTAAAGACCACGACACAGTAGTACTACCATTTTCGCAGAAGTGTGCAAAAGGAACACGCCGTTGCAGGAAATAAATAGAGTGTGTGCTGGGAACTTAGAATGAAACCGGAAAGAGAATTTGGGAGTGAGCTTGACTAGAACCTCAGGGTCTGGGCCATTGCCACGGTGGCCTCTGTGTTCAGCCAGAACTTGAAGAATGAGGAGCGCTCCTTGTTTCCTTCTCCCTCGATCCATCCAGCCCCCATGCGCCACGAAAGCGTGAAGAGCATCAACCTTGGACGGTTGGGTTCTCATTGTATATTAGCCCTTTAATAGCTACCTGCATTAATATTGGAATTTATATCTTTTGGCCAATCAGAAAGCCAACTTGCCAATATATTTTTCACATGTCAATCGAGTTCAAAAATCAAATTTCTTTTTCTACAAAGAGGGATTTCTTCCACGAGATACATGCTCTCACAACGTTGGCATGCCCCAAAGCTAACACCAAAGCAAGGCGAATGAGCCATTCCAGAGCAAACTGACACAGGGAGCCCACCCGTGCATCTCGCCGGCTGTCTCCTTCACAGCATGCCCTGAGGGCACCCACCCCCAGGCTGGAGAAGCACCCGTCTCTCCTGGACAGAAGGGCAGAGGATGGCAGGCGGGGGTGGGGGGGCAGGGGGGGGATGAGAGGTGACAGTTGTCGGGACCCTCTGTCCGACAGCAGAGCCGGGGGCTTCTTGTTTGCTCTTCTTGTTGCTCTTCGAAGGAAAAGAACCGAAGTTGCATCACTGCCCGGAGCCCCCCGAGGAGGGGAGACAGGCTTGCCGACAGACCGAACACTGCCCGCCGACCCCATGAGATTCGAAATGACTGCTGAGACAAGGACCAAGAGTGCCATCTGGTCCCCAGGTAGAAGAGGGAGGAGCCGGCCCGGGATAAGGGAACGCAATAAATAGAGGGTAGACGAGGGACTGGGGCTTTGGAGAACAGGAGAAGCAGTTCAAGGCCTTCGGAGCCTCCAGAAATCGGACTCTTCTCGGCACCCCTTCCTGCAGCATCACCAAACTCCACCTGGAGCAGCTTCTCAGGGCATCAGGTCTTCACCAAAGTAGGAGAAGCCTTTGAATTCCTCCTGGTTGATCTGCTTCACAATGGCTTCGTCCACGAGCGTGAGTACTGGCTCCTCCCGGGTAAAGTCTTGGTCAAAGTTATTGACGTCTCTTTTGGTTTTCTGTGAGAAGAAAAGAGAAAGCACTGACTCCAGGCTGACCTTCCTCCCCGGGGCCCCCCATGGGGACTGGGCATCACACTGACCAGCCTCTCACCAAAACAGGCTGCTGGCTACTGAGAGCGGACCCAGGGCTGCTCCGATGGTGTCACGATGGATGGCCCCAGGACCAGGAGGTGGCAGAGGACTTGGAGAGGAAGAATGAGTCCAGGTGAGAGGGGATGATGGAAAAGCAGGGAAGTGGGATTCCCACAGGCTGTCGTGGGGGGGGGGGGGGGGTGTGTCTGGGAGAGTGGGAGGCAGACTTCTCATCTCACACTGCCCCTCCTAGTCTAACCCTCTGTCTCCACTGAGCACCCCAACCCTGTGACCCGGGGAACACGCTCGAATCTCCTTCCCCCATCGAGACCTCCATCCCTGTGACCCAGGGGACACCCTCCAATCTCCTTCCCACAGAGTCCCCAGCGGTCTTTCTTCTCTAGAGGTAGACCTGCCTAAGCTTGCCAAGTCTGCTCCATAGCACATCCTCTAAGTAGGAGGATGAGTGGGGGCCGAGGGGACCATCTCCTGGGAAGCCTGCCTCCATCCCTACCTGCACCCACTCAGAACCCTATTTTGCGCTCCTACATCATTTCTATGATTATTTGCAATGAGTTTTGTGTGTTTGTCTTGACCGAGAGCTCCTTAAAGGCAGGGGCCTTGTCTTCTTCAGCCTTGGGTTCCCTACAGGAAGCAGCTACTGAGTGAATGAACATGGGAAAAAACCCACCAATGACTCCCCAGCTCAGAAGGACCCATACCTGGTTGGGAGGCTCACGTTCCCAAAGTAGGGCTTATGGTCTATGGGGGGGGGCGCGGTTGTGGAGGGCAGCAATCAAACCAGGATTTCCTGGTTTGGGGAGAAAATCTGGAAGTATAAATCATACTCGCTGCCTTTTGGGACTTCTGGTTAATTTGGGAGCCAGTATTCCCTTCTCAAACACACACTGCAAGAGTTGGAACAACCTCCATGGAGAAGTCGGGACTTGGCTGGGGCTGGAAGAATGAGTTACAGTCATGTTGGTAGAGACAGAAGATGTCGCCTTGGTGGGGAGAGAGATGGGGCAAAGGTGGGGGTGGGGTAGGAACACGGAAGATGGAGAACAGGACGATGGGTTCACCGAGCCGCCTGGGGTAGAGTCCAGCCTGGGGATGGAGGGAGGGAGGGCGAGTCCAACCGCCGGGGCCTTCAGCACCAGCCCCCCTCCCCTATGGTATATGGCATAACGCCCAGAGGCTTGAAGGAGCTCCTGCTCTACTCTTCCAGGTGCTGATTAACTGGTGTTCCCCAGGATTAGTGACCCGGATGGTGGGACAGATCTTGTGGAAAGATTCACATTATTATTTGTAGGAAGAATAATATTAATATATGCTTTGTTCTGTGGAAACGAAGTGACCTGAAAGACATTAATAAGTAATCTGAAAAAAGTGGTTTTGAGACAAAGCTCTTTTTGCACCCGGCTCTTGGAGGTTTGCCATGTACACTGGCTGATTAAAGGCTCTGAGACGTCCTAGAGTCAAGAAACTAGGTTCACTGTGTTTAGGACAGCCTTCCTCAAATATGACGTGAAACTTGTTTTTTTTTTTTTTTTTTTTTTTCCTGAATAGCTTCTCAACACCTCCCTTAGGAGCAGAGTTCTACAGGACACGGTTTGGGAAGGGCGGCTTTATAGTTTACGGAGCACCTTCCCTTTCGTTTCCTTATTTGGTCCTTGGAACAGGCAGGTATCGTAACCCTGATTTTACACACGAAGAAAGTGGGGCTCACAGAGATCTGCTGACTCAAGCAGGGTCACCTGACTAGTTAAGAGCAGAGTCAAATCTGGGTCTCTGCATGATGCCACGTGCGTGGAGCGTCTGGAGAGCTGGGCAGAAATGGAAAGACAAGGGCAAGGGCTGAAGCCCACCAGGAGACTTTTAGGCCAGGCTGCTGGGCTATCACGGAGCCAGAAGGGCTGGCCAGTGGGCAAGCACGGCAGGAGAGGCTGTGGGTCAGGGCAAGAGTGGGTGACCTGCACTGGGTGGGCTTGGCGGGAGAGCGTGTCTGCAGATCACCCCAGGCTGAGATCAGAATCAGGCGGACGACACGGAGCAGGGATAAGTGAAGCTTTCAGTACCCATCAGGCCTGCTTGGTGGCTTTTCTCTGGGCTTGAGCTGCATGGTTCAGTATGTCCCAGAGACCTTGGAGGGGAGACAGAAGGGAGGCACAGAAAACCCAACGGATGGAAACAGGACCTGCAAATGAGGGACGTGCGTGTTGCCCTTGAGATGGGGAAGCCAAGACGTGGCTCAGTCACCTCTACCAGGAAGGACTGGCTCCTGGGCAGGAGGATGATCTGGTCTCCACCTCTGCGGTGTATACCACAAGAGGGAAGGAAAGGGGGGCCCTGCGTGGACAGGACTTCCAAGAGGAGTACCAAGCTCATCTCCATAGTGACATGGGAGGGTCGGTGCCAGGGGAAAGGGTGTGATGACGCGCCTCCTCTGAACATCTCTGTCCAAGGAAGGATGGATTCACTTGGACTGAGGAAGGGGTTGCCGAGTGTGGGCCTGCTGCGCGTGGTAAAATGAGTCTAGGAGGAGGAACAGGGTGGGGAGGAATGACTTGGGAAGCACAGAGCATCATCCCAGAAGGTGACCAAGAGATGTCCTCAAGGGGGGGCAGAGGGGCTGGAGAGCAGCAGAAGGGGTGGTAGAAGAAGAGGTGTGTGAAGAGGGGTGAAGAAGAGAAGCAAGGAAGAGGGCAGGAGGAAAACTCATTTTGTAACATGGCCAAGGGTGGGCCGTGCCTGGGTCTCCAGTACCTACGGAAGCGGGGACCCCTCCTTCCCGGCTCCCTCTCACCGGTCACTCACGAGGGGGAGCATGTGTATAGAGAAGCTTGGGAAATCTGGAACTGCTCTGGCATTGGCTCTCCCTGTGTACCTACAGCTTGTGCTTCACCATTCAGTTCTGAGTGGCCATTAGTCATGGAAACTGGTTTTGGTTCCCAAGCTCAGCTGAGTGTGGTGGTGGAGCTAGATTCCACAGGATGTCTGAGCATCATCACCCTCTGACTGAGTACCAGGGATCCAGGGTCAGTCAGCACAGCCAGGGATGTCCTTCCCAGAGGACCTCTAGCTCCATTTCACACTAGTTTGTGGAGCCATCTAGCCCAGCTCTGGACTTTCCAGGGGTCACAGAATCCTCGGTAGCATGTGAGTGACTGCTCCATTCTTCAAGAGCTCTCGAGAAAAATATACTTGCCTTACCCACCCCCTTACGCAACCTGGCCCAGGCCCTTCCAAGTCCTTGGAAGCATTTTAGGTGCATGTCCGTTACTCAACTCCGATTCAAAAAGCCAACATCCCCACTATGTGCAATGCCTATTAACCTTAGACACTTGAGAAGTTTTCCAAAGCAGGTATCTCTGGGAAACACCATCCCCTATGAATGGCATGGAGACAGCATGCATAGCATCCTCCAATTGGAAGAGGGATTGGGGATTATATCCTTTACTCACTGATTTTATTCTTTGAAAAGCTGCTGCCTTTTCTCTCAGCAAGCAAAAGACTCAACTCCAACGTTCAGATGGGCAAACCCTCAGAGACACTCCCTGTTTACCTAGATCCTTGGTCATCCCGTATGCCTCTCCTAAAATCTAAATGTCAGACTCTTAGCCCACACTGTGGAGCCTAAGAGGTGACCCTGGGACCTCTTCAGACCTTATCTCCTCCATGAAGCCCTTCCCACATCCTTGTCCCTACTCCAACATGGAGTAGGAGAGCGAGCACCCGCTGATCTCTTGTCCTGGGACTGGCCCTTCCTGATTATATGATTCTGTGTGAAGTCACTCTTTGAGACTTAGTCTTTCATCTGTAAAATGGATGTAGTAACAGGAACTCCATAGGTTGCCTTGAGGACTCAGTGAGATGTCAGAAGTTAGGTGCCTAGTGTAGACCCCAAAATATAATGGGCACCCAATAAATGCATCCTCCAAATCTTAGCAACTATGGGCCATGGGCACATCATGTGCAGCTTAGCTGTTACCCAACACAGTCTGTGTGATCTGCCCACTGACGCCAATGCTTCTTGAAGGGACTGAGCCTTACATTTCTCTGTCTGCCTCCAAATGCTGAACCAGTGCAGAGCCAGGGTCTGCCTGAACATCCCAGGGCTTTTTCCAGAGACTGAGATTCTTCCAATGGCACCAGACAGCTCTTGGGAAAAGCCCCCGGGTCTCACAGTCCTCTACTTCTAAGACCCTTCAGGGTTTCATCCCCACCTGGTTGCCTACTTCTTCTGGGCCCTGCTGCACCATGAGGTTCTCTGGACTCACTGGCTTCCCTAGACTCCAAGTCTTTGCACAGCTAATCCTCGGCCTGGAACCCCCTCTCCCATTCCCACCTTCTGCCCCCACGTCCTCATCACCCAGCTGAGCTTCTCACCTTGCCCATCCTGACTCAGATGCCCCCCCTTCAGGCAGCCTTCCTGTCCTTCCTGGCCTCTTATGGGGGCCCCATCATCTCTCCTAACTCATCACTGCACGGATCGCATGGATCGTCCTCCTTTCGACGCATCTGTGAGCTTTGGGGACAAGGACTGGGTTGAACTCCTATTCTGTCCCCAGCCTACCGCCTGGCCCAGCAAACAGTGAGTGCTCAACAAGTATCTGCTGAAAAAGGGGTGATTGTACTTCTGTTGCTGCTACTATACCCACAGCCAGTAAAGTGCTCTGGATTCAGGACCCCCGGCAGCTCTGTACCAGAGGCGCTTTTCATTTGGGGGAGCGCAGGCAAAGGGACAAGATGGCCGACGCCTGACTCAGGAGGGGCCTAGAGCGGGGTGGCCCAGAGAAACAGGTAGTTTTGGGCCGAGTTCGTGGGGTTTCCTCTCTGAGCAGTGGTCAGCTCGGGGCCCTGGGGTTCCCTGATGGCTGGAATGAGACAAACACAAACAGGTTCAACCAGGGTTTGGGACCATTCCATCAAGACGGATGGGCTCAGGGGAGTTGATGTCACTACCCTGTGGCTGCTATTAGAAGAAAAGGACACTCCCCTCCCTGCTAGCACCCCTTCGGAGACAAGGTCTGGGAGTTGAGAGGCCGGGGCCAGCCGTCGGGGAAGGGCACATCTCTGGTATCTGCAGTGAGGCGAGTGAGGCAGCCTATGGAAACAGTTACAGGGTGCTCCAGATCCTTCTGAGAAACTGCATCTGAGAAGCAGAGCTGCGGGGCCTGCCTTCTAACTCACCAGAGGCGGCTGAGGGCTTGGGGATCGGCCTGCTGTGCTAGTGCTTGGACATCGGCAGGGACCTGGGCCGGCGGCCTGATGGCTCGCTTCCTGTCTGGCTGGTGCAATTCTTTCACTTACTGTACAGAAGTCATAAACACGAGCTTTTGGAGGAGCCAGCGATTTCGGCTTCTGTCTTCATCTGATTACAAGGAGATCAACAGATGACTTTGTTCTCAAGCACAGGGAAAGCTCCCTAATCTCACAGGCTGGGGCGTGGGGCTGGCTTTCATGTGGCCACTTGGCTGGTCCCTGCCCAGCTCTTTACCTCTGCCTGGCATGACAAGAGCACAGGTAGAGGTCACTGTGATCCCCGAGCACGACCAAAGGGGGCAGTGGGGGAGGGGCAGCCTAGCTCCACACGGTCTCCAAAGCCAGCTTTTTTTGTCCAGGTCCCATGTCAGGTTCCAACTCCCTCTGACAGCAGCCTCACCCAGTCTCAGCCCCTCTCAGCTCCCACGGCACTTCCTGGGTCACGCATGTGGCCCCTTCTCATATGTCCTGTGTGTCACAGTCTCCTCTCAGGTCGCGGAAGGTACCGACTGCCCAACGGCAGAACGTAACATCCATGGGCTTGAACGAATTTCATTCACCGTACCAGTCAAACCCCAAATTCCTCCTAGCTTTGCAATGTCAATAGTCTTATCTAAGCTCCACTTTGCTCTTTTAAATACTTAAAAAGGAAAAGAATTTAAACAATTAGAATGCTTGCTCACTATCAATGAACCAAATCTTTGCATACACACATGTATTCATTATACCATACATTCTAAATAACAGAGTACACGTGTCTATGTTTATATACACATGCCTACATGTGAAGTTAAATGAAATAAAGAATGTGTAACTGCATAGTGTCTTGCCTGGCAAAAATGAAGGTTGGAACAGAATTTCAAGTTAACGATCATTTACCCAGAAATTTCTCCAAACATAATCCTCCAACCTTTTCTCTCCCTTTTAAATTTGTTAACTGAGTACAAGTCACACTTTCGGATCTTCTTTATAGAAATCAGGGCAAGATGTACAGAGCTCATCTGGCATTGGCCTGCCCACGGACCTTTTCTAGCACCTACCCTGCTCTGAGCCCTCAGTGGTTCCCTACCTTTTTAGAATCCACCTCCTCCTTAGCATGTAGCGGCCACAGCGGACCTCTCAATTCCTGACTCTGGTCTGAGCAATGCCAAGTGCTGTGGTATGACCTTCCACTTGGTGGGAACCCTCAAGTTAAACTGATGTCTAAGATAGTATCGATGTATTATCATTTCTCAAGTAGTTGTGATGAATCATTGGTGCTCTTAGTGTTCTCGATCCAACGTAACCCTATTATGGTTGAACGGTGTCTCCCCAAAAAGACATGTTGAATTCCTGACCTCTAGTACCCCAGAATGGGACCTTATTTGGACATAAGGTCTGTGCAGATGTCATCAAACTGAGATGAAGTCATGAGGGCGGGCCCCGGCCCAATGTGATTGGTGTCCTTATACGAAGGGCAAGTTTGACCAAAGAGATGACTTGCACAGAGGGAACCCCAGTGCTGAGACACAGGGGGAATGCCACCCCAAAAATGGAGATGCTGCCACAAGCCAAGGAACGTCTGGAGCCACCAGAAGCTGATGGGGGTAAGGAAGGACTCCCCCCACCCCAAACCCCCTTGGTTATGGAGAGAGCATGGCCCTGCTGACAGCTTGATTAAAGACTTCTCATATCCAGGACTATGAGACAATAGGTTTCTGTTCTAAGGCACCCAGGTGGTACTTTGTCAAGGCAGGCCTTGGAAACGAATACAAATGTCAACCTTCTGAAGTTGATTTTTTGAATCCAAATGTAATCCTTTACTTTGATTTCTTCTTATTTTGGTACTTATTTCTGGCTTGTCGAGAAATCTCCATAAATAACGATTCTGTAATTTACTTCTCTGATCTCAGTCTGTGGCCAAGAAAGGAGGGATGATAAATATACCTCACTTGCGGAGGGTTCTAGGAGAGCATGTAAGTCAAGCTCATGTAAACTCTGAAGTACTATGGGAATATAACATTAATTCTATCATCCATCTTCTCTGCTCTATCCTTTGGCTCTGTGTCATCCTAAAACATGACTGGCATGCCTCCCATTACTCCATTAACACACGTATGAAAATGCTGTGTGAGGCAGGCTCAGGCTCTGAGCCCTCTGACCTGCCCCTACAGAGCCCTCTTGCAAAGCTGACTGGTCCGCCAGCACACTGGGGGGGGGGGGGGGCATTTTTGTTAAATCCACTGTGAACTGACCAGCCATGGTCCCTTTTTCTGTCTTGTTCAAGAGGATGATATCGGAGACTTCCAATTGCTTTGCTGGAACAAGGACACATAATGCCTGCCTCATTTCTCTGGTCTACTGGTCTAGAAATGAAGTTAATTGGCTCCAAGTGATTACCATTTGCCCCTCAAGTGTCCACAAGCTATTTTCTTAGAGAAACTTCTAGATCTCGCTCTTATAGCATCTAACTCAAGTATCCCCAATCCACATTTTTTGTATTTTTGCATACAGGGATACTATTTGCCCATCTCCCATCAATTGGTATCACTGCTCTATTCCATCAAATCCAATTTACCAAGTAGTGGGCATAGCGGATTCTTCAGTGACCCGGCATGTAATTCACTTGGGCCTAGAGCGAGGGGCTGCACGCTGGATCGCCAGGAGCTTTGCAGAACAGTGAGGCCGGCCCCACCTCAGAGACTCAATGTCATTGTTCCGGGATCTGGCCCAGGCACGCCCTAGCTCCCCTGGGGATCTCTATGAAATGTGATTCATTAATTCACCTCCCTTGGATTTCAGTTCACTCTTAGTCGTTTTTGCCCTAATCTTTGTATTTCCAAGAGATTTCCCTTTGGGGAAGAGTTAGAGACAAAATAACAGGCTTGCTTTTTGTCACTGGTTAACACAGTAGTTCTCCATCCCGCCTACGCATCAAAAACAAAACTTGTGCACTGCTGGTGGGAATGCACACGGGTGCAGCCACTGTGGAGAACCACTGTGGAGGCTCCTCAGGAAGAGAACTAACCTACGATCTGGCAATCATACTACTAGGCTTTTACTCAAAGAATACAAACACACTAATTCAAAGGGATACATGCACCCTGATGTTTACAGCAGAGCATTATCTACAATATCCAAGATATGGAAGCAGCCCAAGTATCCATCGACTGAGGAATGGATAAAGAAGGGGTGGTGTATATACATGATGGAATATTACCCAGACATAAAAAAAAAAAAAATGCCACCTTGCCATTTGCAACAATGTGGATGGAGCTACAGAGTATAATGCTAAGCAAAATAAGTCGGTCAGAGAAAGACAACAACCACATAATTTCACTCATATGTGGAATTTCAGAACCAAAACAAACAAACAAAGGGCAAATAGAGAGAGAGAGAGAGAGAGAGAGAGAGACAAACCAAGAAACAGACTCTTAACGATAGAGAACAAACCGATGGTGACCAGAGGGGAAGTGAGTGGGGGGATGGGGGAAATAGGTGGTGGGGATGAAGGAGGGCACGTGCCATGATGAGCCCCGGGTGATTAAAATACCTAAAAAGCAAAAATAAAAACAACCCAAAGTGCAACCACATGGACACTTGGACCTCGCCCCATACCTTGTGAATTGGACCCTCCGGGGGTGAGGCTCGGACCTCTGTATTTTTTTAAAGCTTCGTAAGTGATTCCGACAGGCAGCCTGGTTGAGTCCCCCTGTGTGAAGGAGCAGCGGATCCCCTTCTTCCTTCTTTTCCTTAGCAGTTTCAAAAGGCCTTTTTGTGGTTTAAAAGCCTATTTAGGGGCCTGTGGTTGGGTTGTTCTGGATTTGGCTTCCTCTCAAGTTCACGCTACATATTGGCCTTCCTTCTCAATTTCGTGCCCTCCTTTCCTTATTCGATATTAGCCTTTACACATTGGGACGTCCAAGAGCTCACGGGGCACCACACTGGTTTCTCCAGGTGCCATCTCTGAGGGGCAGCGTAGCTCATTGGGTTAGCGCAAGGGCTCTGCAGCCAGTCTGCATTCCACGCCTTCTTCTGTCCAGCTTTGCAGCCTTGGGCAAATCATGCAGTCCCTCTGTGCCTTAGTTTCATCATCTGTGAAATGGGGATGCTAGTCGCCCTCCCCATATATTTGTTATAAGGACCACTTGAAATAATACATTTAAGTGGTGAGAATAGTACATGACATAAAGCACAAGTAAATTATTAGCATTCCTTCCTCAACAAGATTTATCACAAGTGTATGTTTAGAACAAACAGCATTGTCTTTGGGATGGTCCTTGAAAGAGAGTTCCACTTGATCTCAGTTCACAGAATAGTCACTGTTTCCTCGGGGCACCCTGGGTGTTTTATTGTCCCACACGCATGAAGTCTAGAACTAACAGTCTGCTCGTAAAAGCTAAGAGCCAAATGTGTGACACGACACCCACCAAAGAACATTCCTGATACTGGGGCTTGGTTTTTTTTTTTTTTTTTTTTTTTTTTTTTGCCTTCCTGCCCCTGTTTTTCTTTCCTATTTTCACGGATATTATATTTAGAGTATGTACTTTATATATTCTGATGGGCCATCTTTAAACTTTCCAGAATAAAGCAAGATAAAAAAAACAAAAACAAAAACAAAAAGAAGATACATTTTACGTTTAGTACTGCTGGTTGTGACGTCATAGCTCCTCTGTAACGAGCACGGTGTGCGTGCTTGCGCGCAGGGGGAGCCTGGGGAGCTGCGAAAGAATGGGGTGCAGCGGGCATCACACGCCTCACCCGTGATGCTGCCTTCAGGAACAAGACCCAGGGTTTCCAGGTCTTCTGAATGCCCAAGAAATGCTCCAGATGCATTTTCACGTTAGATCTAATTTTTTAAATGTTGCCAACTAATTCAATTAAAAAAAAAAAATGGTAGCCTGGCTGGAAGGGTCACACAATCTCCAGTTTGTGACTTCTACTCTAGTAAACTTACTTCCATCTTTTAGGGGAAGAGAAAATCAAGACTCATTTGCTTTTTAAGCACAAATGATTCACTTCATGGCATTTAAAAACGGGGAGCCACTTGGGTCCTGGCCGTTCACTGGTCCAAAGGAGAGTGTTATGGGAGCATGGTGGTCTCTGTTGCCGGCGTGCAGAGCTCAGGAGCCACCCAAGCCTCAGGTGGTGGCCTCAAATGTCTCCTCCCCAAAATCTGGTCAACTGCCTTTTGTCTAAACCACTTCTGAGGGAAAGCTGCTTTACTCCTGAGGCGGTCTGTACAAATACATTTTTTAAAAAGGACCAACTCCCTCAGAGTACCGGGCATTCCGAATGAAGCACCACAACTGAGTTCTGTCAAATCAGCTGTTGGATGAAATTCAACGATTTCCACTCTCTCCTTGTCCCCCTGTTATTGTTTGCTAGACTATAAAAAATACACATTTTTACAAATTCCATTTGAAGGGTTACTTTGGAAACACTTATTACCTAATACCAACCTCCTCCCTCACACCCAGCAAATACTTCAGTGCTCCAAGGAGTTCGGCCAGCTACAAGGTGTTTATGAATTAGTGGTCTATAAGGGGCCTACAGATCTGGCCCTCTGGAGGTCCATTACAGGGAAGGGCGGGTATCCCCACTATAAAGAAGTTGTTACCAAGCCTTGTACACTTGCTACAATGCTTTCTAAACAAAACTTCACAGCAACTATCTGAAAGTTGGGTTCAGCTGGAAGGCAGTGCCAACAAGAAACCCACAGAACTTTGAAAGGAGAACCCAAGACACAACTCCCTGGCGTCCTCTGCTTAACACGGTCAAGTGGGGGAACTTGTCACAGTGGTTTTCAAAGTTGCTCTACCTTTAAATTCTACAACTCGATTATTATTTTTTTTAAATTAAAATTCAAATAATTAACATATAATGTATTATTGGTTTCAGAGGTAGAGGTCAGTGACTCATTAGTCTTATATAACACCCAGTGCTCAGCTACATCACGTGCCCTCCTTAATGTCCATCATCCAGTTACAGCTCAATTATTTTAAGTGAAGTATTTCAAGCAAGCCTCTTAACCTGGGTTCTTACTCCTAAAGCAGGAGTGGCAAGTTTTTTCCAAAGGGCCAGATAGTAAATATTCAGGTTTTGTGGGCTCTAGGAGTGCTCTACTCTGGTGTTGTGGCTCAAAAGCAACTATAGACAAGGTAGAATTGCACCAATACGTCTGTGTTCCAGGAAAGCTTTATGTATGGACACCAACACTTGAACTTCACATAATGTTCATGTGTCACGAAACCTTCTTCTTCAACCATACGAAGAACAATGTAAAAACCATTCTTAGTTCAAGGGCTGCACAGAAAGAGGCAGTGGGCAGGATTTAGCCTGTGGGCCAGTTCGCCAAGCCCTGCACAAGGGAACAGACTTCAGGGCCTCCATGAACCTCATAAAATACAAGTACAGGCTGTTGTGCATATGGAAACATTTACCGTATCGGATTCTTGAAGGACTGGGGTTCTTGATTGCTAAGAACCACAGATTTGAAAGTTTCCCATTGTACAAAGCCTGGATCTCTCCAAGGCATGATAACTCTGGGGAATCCACATAGAGAAGGAAGCCCTGAGAAGCATGCTCAGGACCTGAAATGTTCCCTTTGGCTTAAGTCTCTTGGACCGTGGAGGTCCCCAGTATGGACGTCCCCAGTGGCGTATTCAGTGCTAGGCAGGAAGGCTGAAGCGACCCTATGAAAATGACCGGGGGAAGTCCCCTGGACTCAGACTATATATCTGAGGCTCTTTCCAGAGGGTTCTTTTAAGACCAGGTGAAGCCATCTTTATCAAAGCTTTAACTCTTCATTCCTTTTAGGGAAGGAGGCATTTCTGTGCAGCTCTGAAGGGTGGGTGCTTCTACCTGCTCAAACCCTCCCAGCCCGCCACCCTCCTGGTCCTGCCAAGGTCCAGACGTATGCACACCTTTGGCTGTGACTGTTTGACTCGAAAATTTGGTCACAAATGCATAATGTATACATTTCAGCCAAGAGTCATTTTGAGCCACGTGGTTAGGGATAAGTCCTCATCGTCGGTGTGGGGGGCACATGGGCGCTGGAGGACATTCGGTGTGGAGTTTATAAATGGCCTGGAGGTGCCTCTAAGTGCCCTGTGAATCTCGGCTCCCCGGTAAGGCGGGCAGCATCGCCTACCACTAGCAGTCCCTGGCTCAGGACTGGGACTTGCCAGCTTCCGGTTAATTACACGGATCCTGCAGAGTCCTCAGAGGATGGCAAGGCGCAATAGTTTTGCTCAGAAGGTGAGCCTGCCAACCTCTCAGATCAGAAATCAGAGTAAAGGAGGGTCCGTTTCCCCCTCAAATGCTGTAAAGGACTTCTGAAACCATTCCTGAGGCCACAAGGCCTCCATGCTGCTACTAAAGAGAGGGTCAGTGGGGGAAAGAAATACCCCTTCCTGGGGAACCATCCTCAACCTGGGCTGGTCCCCCTCATACACCTGGGCTGCCCTGTGCCTCCTTCCTGGAACTCCTCGGAACTAGGGCTAACTAGTGACCCACTGGCATCTGTCTTGTATTCGCAGTGTTCGCCCAGTGCTGGGCACACCTGTTTCTCCATGTGCAAATGTCATAAAGCTCATGGATGGAGCCTTTTCCAGGTGCTGGGTACTGCACTAAGTGCTTCACCCACCCGATTCATTCCCGCTCACCCCCCCACTCTAGGGGGGAAGTGGGCTCTGCCACGGCCCCCACCAGAGAGATCGTGTAACAGCTTGACCAAGGCACAGCCAAGGACTGAATTCAGGTGTTCTGGCCTCAAGGCCCATGTCCTGACATGGGCCATCCTGCCTCCTGCTGAGAGGCATCAGTGTGTTTGTGCAAGAGCCCGGCACAGGCACCCAGTTCAGTGGCTTCCACCAATAGTCTTGTTGCTGTGTTACAAACCAACCAACCAACCAACCAACCAACCAACCAACCAACACCTGCATTCTTCCCTATATCCCTCACAGTCCATGAGATCACCAACCCTGCTATACTTTTTGGGGTCATTCCTTAGACATTAGGAGTGAAGAGGGGCAGAACCCTTCAAAATGTTTTAGTATGCCCAACAGTAGGAATACATTTTGTATATGACCCAGAGCGCTTCCCCTTGTCCCACCAGCCCCAGGAAAGGTTCAGCAAGCTGTACTTTACCCGCACTGCACTCTGTGCTCCAGCCTGATCTTCTCCTTATTCTGTTCTGTTCTATTCTGACCTGGCCTGACCCCACCCTACCCTAACTTATTCTTCATTAATTTTTTTTTTCTTCACCTGACTCATTAAATGGATTTTTACAACCCACTGCTGGGGAGATCCTGAAGTAGGGTCATGGGGCGCCCAGTAGGGGTGTGAGGGACTGACAACACACAGAAAGCCCAGCGTGGATATCCAGGAATAAACAGCCTGAGGAGGAGACAGCACCCTGCGTGCCGCGGCTCGCCTGAGGCCTGAGCGCCCGAACTGGGCTCTGCAGCAAGCTGGCCCCATGCGGCGGGACGTGCAGCAGCAGGACCCACGCCTCCAGCGGAAAGTGGGCAGGCCCACGGCGGCAAAGCTGGCCCCACTCTGCCTCTCACCGTGGGGCCCTTTTGCACCTAGCATCTACTTCTCAAAGCCGGGTCATTGTTGACAGCCGTTGGGTTTAGTTAATTCTAGGGATACCTTTTTGGTGCCCAAAGAAGCTTTTCTACCTGGTCCTGGCATAAGCTCTGTTCTTCCACTCACCTATTCCACCTCCCCCCCCCAACTTATGAAAATGTTCTAGATAGAAATCAGTTCTCTTGGCCGGGATTTATTATTGCTCTGCCTGCTGGCTTTGAAACGGGAACTGTAAACACTCTAATATATGCCTCTCAAGTCAAGATGAGGTCACCCACCTCTCTTAGCATTCAACAATTTCAGGTTTCTTAATGCAGGATCTTATCACCCCAAATTCCCGGGCATGAACTGGAATAGCTCTTGGGCCATAAAAGGTGAGAAGAGAATTTGGAGATGGAGCTAAGAGAGAAATATTCTCTGGAAAAACAGTGTAGATCGACAGAATTCATTCATTCATTCACCCCATGCATATATATTGAGTACCTCCTATGTGCCAGGAGTTATGCTGAGGATACAGCTGTGCATGGAACAGATATAAATCCCTTCCCTAACAAATTAACCGGAGGTGGCTCATTGTCGGTACTGGGTGATGGACACATAGGGATTCTCTCTACTTCTATACGTATCTGAAATTTTCCATGGTAAAAAGTTAAAAATACAATTCTCAAATCTCTAACACATGATACTGAGTGAGAGAAGTCAGACACAAAAGAGCCCATACTACATGGCTCTCTCTCTCTCTCTCTCGCTCTCTCTCTCTCTCTCTCTCTATATATATATATATATATACATATGAAACTCTAGAAAAGACAAATCTACTCTCTGGTGACAGAAAGCAGATCAGGGACTACCTGGGGCAAAGGGCACCTGGGAACTGTTCGGGCTAGTGATGTTCTATATATTCACTGTGCTGGTGGTAACACGGGTGCACCCATTTGTGAAAACACATCAAAATGCACGCTTTACATGGGCAGATTTTATTCTATGTAAATTTTATTATAATAAAGTTGATTTCAAAGAACCTCTAAGTCCTGCCCTCATGGGGATAGAAGACATTTTAGGGATTACCTAAGTCCCTCATGTTACCAGAAGGGAGCAAAGAAAGTCAGTGACTTGCTCCGAGTCTCACAGATACAAACAACAGGGGCCAGCACCTGTCCAGCATTTTCCTCTTAGCTCATTGCCTCTGGTACACGGTGAGGGCTCAATTCTGGAATCTCACATTTCGAGCGGACTGTATTCTGAATCATTTACTGGAACACCCACATCCCAGGTGCCCAGGCCCTATAGCCTGAATCTGCCCTGCCTCCCCAGGAGGACCACCAGTTCTGTGGCTTCCAAACACCGGCTGAGATGCCAGGAGGAGGGGAGGAGGAGTCTGGCCGAAGCCCCAAGTCAAGGTCTGCTTTATTTCCCGAGTCATTACAGATGATAAGCCCCGCCACAGGCTTATCTTCCCATCTCTCTACTTCAGGCAAGTATCGTAACTCACTGCCCTGGCCATTCTCGACCTTCTTCCACACCTAGCAGGGCTCACACACCTGAAATACTCCACTGACATTCAAGCTCTGCATTCCAAGAAACCCCCTTTGGGGGTGGAGTGGGTCCCAGAAGGAAGAAGCCAGGGTCGGAGTGCTGAAGGCCTCCTCACTCTGAAAAGACTGAGGTAGATTGTGGAACCACAATGATGTGCCATGTACCCAGTGTATGTCTGTCAAATCCCAGAATCCTAGAATAACGTTTGCATGTCAAGTTTAGGCCAAGTTCAATTCCATTACCATCCTGTCCCCCCGCCACCCCAACCGCCACAAACAGTGGGGGGTAAACAGGGCACCAATCCCCCTGAGGCAGAGCTCTTTCCTAAGAGCTTCTTTTCTCCAGGAGAGCCAGCTGGGCCCCTGGGGATTCAAGGTCCTGGCCTTGGAGGCTGGTGTGGGTGGGGACACTGTCAGCATGCACGGTTTCCCTTGGTGCCTGTACCCTTCAAAGAGCAAATTCTAACTGGAGGCCTGGAGGCCTGGAGGCCCTCCACGGGGGAGGTTTGAGTTTCCTTCCGCTTTTACTTCGATGCCCAGTCTCCAGCCTCTGACCACTGGCCCTCCACTCCAGGCTGCCAGATGCCCCGTAACCCTCCTCTGAAAGAGACGGGCAGGAGGGCACTGCCTTCTACGAGACCGCAGGTGGGAAGGGGCTCGCGCGGCCCACAGAGGCCCTGCTCGCCGGCCCGTCTGCGGAGGCCTCTCTTCTGCACACCACCTCTCTTCCCTGTCCTCTAACCTCAAGAGGCAAACCCCAAAACTCCCTCCCCAAGTCCTGGATTTGACACTATGCTGGTCTTCCCCTAAGGACCTCACGTTAGAGTCTCCTATTGCCCGAACTCCTCAAACGGTAACATTAAGGGGATGGTAGGGGATTCTTTTCTTCCTACGTCAACCAACCTTCCCCTTTGCAGCTTCCCAGAGGGCACGAAGTACATGCTTGATAAATTCCTGCTGAAAATCGCCGATTTGAAGCCAGCCTTCCCCCACCCCCGGTCCCCATCCCTTCCCCGGTGGTAGCTGTCTCTCCCTAATGCTTTCTGGCGTTCTCTGCCAAGATCCAGCTCCTCTGGAGAACCTTCCCCCCTTCAGTCACACATAGCCCTGTAGGTCCCACGCTCCCTGGTAGGTTGTGTGTTTCCTCCCATGCCAGTGGAGCGGGAGGAGATTAAATTCAATATATGCTAGTGTGATGAACCCACGAAGGCACATCCTGACCTAACAGCTGTGAGGTCATAAAAAAAACTTGGGAACTTAGAGGCATGCCCAGCCCAGCCCAGGGCTCCAATTCCTCCCCTGGGGTGATGGGTGGGGGCACCAATGTGATGTGTAGGTCAAGCCATAGGAATGCTCCTGCAGACACAGTTCTCCGACCGAGAGATCCCTCGTGCAGAGTCAAAGACACCCTGCCGAGGCTGTTTAGCTTAGAAATCCTTGGGAGCCTGCCGTGCTCACAGGGCCACGGCCACGGGGTCTCGGGGTCCCGACAGACTGCCACGGTTTTAGGGCTGGGCGGCACGGCTGTGCTCAGCAACAAGCCCAACGGGAAAGAAGGCAGGAGAAGTAAGGCGCTGGCCAGCTCACACAGTGAAAGGGGGCCAGATCCTGGGGGGAAACTTGGGGTTCCCCAAAGGGCATTAGAATGGCTAGGGGTGAGTCTCTCGGCTCCCTGTGTGCCACCCCCACCCCCACCCCCAGCCCATCCCAGACCAGGGGCAGGGCCAGAATTAAACCCCAGAAGTTTCTCGGCCAGGCCTCAGATGCCCCTCTGCCCTGCGATGGCAGTGTCCCTGACCACATGGTGTCATCCCTCACCTGAACCCCTGGCCTCTCCGGGAACCGTGCCAGGTCCAGGTCCAGGTCCAGCCCCCTTGGGACCCTCCGCCAGGTTCTCCACTGCTGTCAGCGTCAGCACGGTCCCAGCACTCGCTACATCCCAAGGACTGCGCTGCCTGCCTCACACAATTTGCTTTGCACTCCCCCTTGCCCCTCAGCATAGATGGTATTACTATCCCCACGCTCTGGATCGGCGGCCTAAGGCTCGGAGAGATGAGACGACTCTCCCAAGATCCTGCAGCCCTCATGGGGACCTGGCTATGCTGGATTCCGCAGCCTGGCCTCCACACACTGCACGGCCTCCTGCCTTCCTTAGCTCTTGGTTCCTCATCTTGGGATGAGGGGGAGCAGGAGGGGCTTTATCAGGCTGGGGGGCGGGGGGTGGTGGTGGCGGCGAGTGTGAATGGAGAGAGGAACTAAAACTCCTGGAGAGCCAAAGCTTTGTCTAATCCTGTGAATAATTTTATGAGTGGCTATTTTTAATCCCCATGTTATGGATAAGGAGGTGGGTGGGGCTCAAGGAGGCTAGAGGTCTGGGGGAAGTGAATTCCCGGGCTTACATGGCTATCCTGTGACAGCATTTTTATTCCAACGCCAGCCTCCCTGTGCTCAGAGCCGGCACCGGTCCACTGTGCCATGTCACTACCTGGGCCAACAGCCAGAAACAGGTTCCTGGACATTTCCCATGCCCTCCGGGCCCAGAGCAGTGTCCTGGCTCTTTGTGGGACCTTGCAACCTCTTGGAGGCTCAGGGCTCTCACTCTGGCACGGACACAGTCCAGGGGGCTGTCCTAACTGACGTCTGTAGGAACTGGCCGGGCCCTGTTCCTGCTCTGCCAGGTGGAGGAGGAGAACAGCCTTTAACAGTCTTCATGGTGCACACTATCAGGTGGTCCTTGCGCAGGGGCGCTAGCTTTAGGGCAGGGCTCCTCCCTCAGGCTGCGATGTCAGTGAGGTTGTGAGGGTCTCAAGCCCACTTCCCAGTTTTCTCTCAGCACAGCCCGCTCATGCAGGAGCATGCAGGAAGGGCCTCCCTTGAGGGTCCCGCCATGCAGTGTGGATGGCTGGATGGAAACGGATCATGAGGTTGGAAGGGCCTCCATGTCAGCGGGCCTGAGGGCTCACCTACCTGGACAGACTCCCCATTCTGGAGGCCTTACCTTAAAGAGGGGCATTCACACTGAAGCAAACTTGAAAAGAGAGAACATGTACACAAAGAGAAGTTTACTTGGCCGGCATTTCCCTCATTGCCCTTGGCTTTCACTGAGGAGAGCTAGGTTTCTGGGGAGGCGGAGCTCTCCCCCCTCTGCTGGCGTCCCCTGATTCCAGCACCGGAGCCCTGGCAGCCATCGTCTCAGAGCCCAATGCTTTTTGGGCAAAGGAGGGACACACGGGAGAGAAGCCCGGAGCAGGAAAGTGCCTCCAAGCCCCGCACGGTCAAAGATGGGGCTGTCCGAGCACACCAAACACATCACTTCTGCCCGCTACGGCCCCCAGAGGCAGCGAGCCCACCAGGAACGCAAAAGCAGACTGTGCTCCATTTACGGGCTCCTGGGTGATGCCGCCACCTCGGAACAGAATCCCCAGTGGGACAGGCAAACGGATTCTACGCTGGGAGATTTTCCCCAGCGTCAGAGGCCTGGGCTCCTGCCTCACTGGCTTCTCGGTTCCCCCACCCGCCCGCCTGCTGCCAGGGGGGAGGGGGGGCCTGCCGCCCGCCCTGTGCACCCCTGCTCTGACGCAGGCCACCTCCAGAGATGCAGGTGAGTACACAATGGCACAAAGTCTTTGGTCTGGCGTCGATGGCACATCGCTTGTGCGAAGTTGGAATCCGTGGGTGGCGAGGGGGCCAACAGGAGGAATATGAAAGGGAAAGGGAGGGAGGGCCAGTGTACAAGAATGCTGGTGGGATGAATGAGAGGAAATCTCCCCACTGGAGCAGGACCACTGCAAGATGTCCTGCGGTGGGGGTGAGTGCAAAGGGGGCGTAAACACGAAGGTGGGCCACCCCGTTGGACTGACAGCTGGTGAGGCAGGGCAGGGGTTAGTCCGGGAGGCTCAGGCGCCAGGGAGCAGAAATCTCAGCCTAGCAAACATCTCAAGAAGGCAAAGGCCTGGAGGGGAGAGCAGCCACTCAAGGTACGCCAGGGAACTGGACCAGAGGCCAGAGGCCAGCTACAAATCTAGACAATCTCGCTGGTGAGATCTTCGGAGGGGCGAGGCTTCCTACAGAGAGGATGGAAACCAGGCCCGGGAACTTGCCGTATCGTCAGCCCCTGTAGGGGTGATCGAGGCACCCCAGGCTTCAGCTGAGACAGCCTGGGCAGCGTGCAGGTGGGCTTGCTTTCCCACCGCAGGCTCCGCTGTGGCAGAGCTCCAACCGTGCCGCGGGACTGGGAAGAGTCAGGAGCTCCAGAAACTATAGCACTATGTCTTGGCTCTTCTGAAGCCTGGACTGGATGGCGTGACTTCGCCCAGCCTCCCCTCCAGCACCTCCCATCAGACAAAACCAATTCCCTCCTGAATCAGACAGGCAGGACCCTGCCCAAGGTCCTCAGATTTGCTATGTCCAGCTAATTCAGCGGGGTCGTTGCTCTCCAGCTGTTTTCTTGTGGGGGGGTGGCATCTTGGTGTGATGTCAACAGGACACGGGTAGGGAGCAAATGGAGCGAGCCCAAGACGAAGGAGCCCCAGAGTTCCCTCAGGGCCCCAGGTCTTTGACTGAATGCCCTGGGGGTTTTTGGCACGATGAGACTGGGGGCGGCGGGGGGTGGTGGTGGTGGTGGTCTGTGCATCTGGTTCCACTGCCTTCTAAAGCACACGCCCCGTGTCTTCTTGAGCCCACCCCCAAATCGCAAGGCCGGTGATGTTGCTCACATACTTGTCCTCTCCTTTCTCAAGGAGTCTGTCCCTAAGATCCAAGAACCTCCCCCTATCCCTGGTGGCTTACAACCCACTCTCTTGTCCACGTCTTCCCAACGCCAGGCTCCAAACCCGCTTTCCTTCCTCCCTCTCTCAAAACCTTTCCTTCCCAGCTCGCGTCAAAAGGCACCTGATGTTCCCTAGAGCTATGGGACACCTTCAGCCCAAGGACAGCCTGTCTTGTGATGGAACCCTTGCCCTGTAAACAGGGGACAACTTCTGGGGGACATACTTTAGCCCCCCATGTCCCTCCAGTGACCTCTCATGGATGGTACCTGTTCTGTCTGTGGGTACCTGGCCCTGTGTATGAAGTGTAGCCATCCCCACTGCTGGTATCCGAGCCAGTGGGTACTCGTACCCCAGGGTTAATCCTGAGTTAGTAAGAGGTGGGTGGTGGTTTATAAAAACCTTGTGTGAGTTCCACAGGGGTCCTGTGAGGCTTTCAGTATGTTCTTCACTGTGGCGGGCTTTAATTCAACTTAAAATTCATTTCTGCGGTACACAAGCCCACAGAGGATGTAAGGTGGTACCATCAACATTCTTCAGAAAAGAGCTTTCAACTTAGGGACAGACTTGGGACACCTTTCCCACCTGCTAATGAGATGTAGACTGGTCTTTTCTTTCCCATTTTGATAATTCTCCAGAGAGAAATCTCTAGGATATAAATGCGGTCAGATACTTAAATAACTTGAACACAACTTTAAAGACCTGTAGCTGAGAACTCTGCAAGGATCAACAGTATTCGGCTCGAAATGTGACTAGAAACGTCTCTTGCAAGATGTAAATTTCCCTTCTTATCCTTCCTTCAGATGTTCCAACTCTCTCTTCCAAACAGAATTCAAACCAGCCGGATAAATGCCTGACCCCCAACAGTGTCAGGATAACTCTGGAGGGGTCGAGTAGGAACATGCACAGAAGGTGATGTGCGAAGCAAGGATGAAATCAGTCTTTGGGAATGCGGACTCAGGTGGACATCATTCGGAGCTCCTGGACGGCCCCTGTCCTTACTCTTTGCCATCGCCCCGGGGGACGGGCACACCCCAGGAAGCCTAGAGCCCCTGAGCAAAGCAAGCAAGCAGAGTTCTGCCCTCTGGTTCCAGGCTGGGGGCTTGCAAGAGGCCCGAGGGAGGGAAGCACGGGTCCCCTGTGACTCTGGGTGGAGATGGAGTCCCACCTGGCCCCCAGGTGAGTTTGACCCCCTCATGCAGGGATGTACTTCTACTGCTGGTTCCCCGGGCACCCACCCTGGCCCACAGGAGCACCTGCACTGCCAGCTAGTCATTCCTGTCTGTCCCAGCCGGCTGAGGCCTGCCCACTGCCCACCAATGGATTGGGTCACGGGTTGGCTTTCTGAGTCTCTCTTCTCTCCTTCCCCCCCTTCCTCCATGTCTGGCTCCTTCTCCCTCCCGCAGGCCCACAGAAAGCTCACACTAGTTCTTCACGCCCTTCTCTCACTCTGGGGAAGCCAGCTACAGCTCAAAGGGTCACTTCTCTTGGGTTTGCCCTTTTATTGGCTCAGGGTTCAGACACAGCAGGGCAGCCTGGTGAGGAATCCCTGGTATCGCTAGGCCCTGGGGAAGGGCTTCTAGAGACAGGAGCTTCGCGGGGCCCCTGAAATCTCAGCGCACTCTCCTCTGCTGGATTTGAGCACTGTTTTGCCATCTGTTTACCCCAAAGAGAGACTCTTGTCCATGAATCCATACTTTAAAACTTCTTTGGGCCTTTTATTGTCAAGATCTTCCCTAATTCCCTGCGGCTTCTCAGCACACCCCAGGCCCACTCTCCCCCCTTCACATCCCCCGGGCTTGCCCTGTCCTCTGGCCCCATGCCCCCAGGAGGGGCTGCCCCTCTAGCCCAGCCCGGCCCTCTGCAAGCCCAGCTTTGAGTCATGTAAGTCATTTTGCAGACCTCCACTGGCTGATTGGTCCCATTGGTCGGGTCTGGATTTGCTACTTAGCCCTACCTCCCACTTTGCTTTGGGTTAATTACCTTAGACTAAACCCACGCTAACACTGGATCCTCAGATCTGAGTCTTTAGTTTTCCCCTCCTTCTCCACCTGACCTCTGGTTTCTTACTTCGCCTCACTTTTTCCAGGACACGGTTAAACTTGACCTTGAAGACTACTCACAGAGACCCTCCAGGTGAAGGGGTGGGGGCAGCCTTTGAGCAGGCCGGCATGTGCAGTGCACCCTGCCCAGAGCCGCAGCAGGCCCCAGAGCCAAGGGGGAGACAGACGGGCAGGGGCGGAGGTGATGTTACCAAAGAGAGAAGGTGAACCTAAATCTAGCCCGTGCCAAGCTGTGTGCCAGCCAGCAAAACTCATCAAAACCGAAGGAGGAAGCAAATGAGGAACGGTGACCTGACCGAGCATCCAGGGCCAGTCAACCTTCCATGTTCTAATCTGGCCGAGGCGTGCACCACGCCTTCAGCTGAGAGTTGCCTCCTCCTTGGGATATTTCTGAGAATCCCAGCACTATCTGTAATCGCTCCCCAGAAAACCTCCTGGAATAGAATGGAATTCCTCATGGATGATTCACAAAGCACAGGAGGGTCTTTCCTGTACTTGGAAGTGAGGGAGGACTGCCTGACAGAATGCGGGGTGGCTGAGGGTTGACTGGATGACTTTGGGTTTTTTCCCGCCCAGGACCCCAGCCCCACCGCTCTGGGGCTCCTGCCCTGTAATTTCCTCACGTTACATATTCCCTGTGCTCCCAGTGGACTAGCCCAGCTGGCACCCCAATTTTCAGTCTGGATGATTGCCTCATCGGGCGACACGCCAACAGACTTAAGATACGCCCCCTGCACAGGCATGCACACACACTCTAAGGACGGCACTGCCTCCAGCAGGAGGTCACGGCCAGCACATGGCCTCTGCCCTCTGATTCCTCTTTCCAGCCGCCGAGCTTCAACAACACTTTACTGCAGCCCCCGGGACAGGCATCACCGCCACGGGCCTGAGAACCTGCATGGAGGTGTGCGCTGGGGCTGGAGAGGGCTCGGCAGGGACAGTGGAGCCGAGCAGGTGTGGGAGCTCTCCACAGACCGCCTCTCACAGGCTCGGCCCCCAGGCGCGGCGCGGCGCGGCCCTCCCCGGGTGTCGGGGCCCGGGCCTTACCTTCGCACTCTGCGCTAGGGCCACATCCCGACTCTGACTGTGGCTCTTACTGAGTGGGTTTCTTTTAAGTTGACTCAGTTATTAAGCAGACCCGTTTGTTTATAAAGAAACCGTGTATCTCTACCATATGCAGAATGTAGCATTTGTGAAAGCCATAGATGAATCTCTGTTAAAATTAAAAAGTCTTCTTCTGTGTCCCATGTAAACCACCATCTCGGATGCAGCTCTAGGTTACGTATTTTTGACAGTAAACTCTTAGGGCTTTGGAAGGCTCTTTCGGCGGTGGGCGGGGCAGGGGGGGGCTGCTGGCTACCACCGGCCCTTGTCATTTGGGCTGTGAGAGTGCCCCGGACCACTCTGTCTATGCGTCCAGGCCCGACCCACAGTGTGGAATGAGCTCCGGGCCCTACTTACAATTCGAGGTTTGAAGGGCGGCTTGATCTTCTTCTGCTCCAGGAGCACCCAGTCGATCTCCTTGAAGAACGGGTGCTGCTTAATGGCGTCCTCACCGTTCTGGGCTGCCACACAGCCCAGGCGCTTGTGCGGGTTCTTGGTCATGAACTGCGGGGAGGATGACAGGACGGAATTAGTGACAGAGACCTGGCAGGGACAGGCTTCGAGGGAAAGATGGAAGCCAGCCAGGGCAAGGTCTTCAGCACCCTCTCCCAAGCCTGTTTCCCGCACTTCTGGGGGCTCTGCCCCCCAGGGTCCTCTTTTAATCTTGTCTAGAACTAACTATGTGCCAGCACCATTCTAAACATAGCACACATTATTAACTCATTTCATCCAAATGCGAGCCTCTCAGGTCTATTATTGTCCCTATTTTATAAGTGAGGTTGTTGAGGCACAGAGAGGTTAATTAACTTGGCCAAGGTCAAACAGCCAACAAGGTACCATGCTGGGAGGAGGACCTTGGGCTGTTACTAACTCCCCGATTCTCCTCAGATTCTCGAGTCTTCTCATCAGGGAGACTGGGGTCTGATAAAGTCACTTACACTGAGGTCCTTGCTGAAGGAGGGAAAGAGGACCAGATAGTCACGCTAAGGTACGTTATCAAAGGCACCTCCTGCACGGCTCCTTTGCCTGGCCCCGGGGCCCTCTCACTTTTTTTTTTTTAAATTTGAATTTGTAATCTCTAGCATACAATACCCATGTAGATCAACTGATAAAAAAAAAAAACAAGAAAAGGAAAAGCTTATGGTTTCTCAATGTTTGTAAAAACCACATTGATATGTTTTATATTTGTTGGCTGACATCTTGTGAAAAGAACCTCTAGCTTGGGGGCAGCTTCCCGAGACGTAAAAAATCTGTATTTTTATCCGTAGCCCTCATATTTCCCCACACACCCAGGTGAGCTTATTCCTATTAAGTGAGTCAGTTCTGATGGCAGCTAATCTGAGTAGATGTGTACCAAATAACCTTGAAAAAAAAAATCCACTGATAGGTGGAAATATTTCTGATAGCCACCCAAAATAAAGGCAGGTGTGTGTGTGTGTGTGTGTGTGTGTGTGTGTGTGTGTGTGTGTGTGCATTCGTGCTAGAGACAAGAGTTACATTTCACAGGGTGAAGGCTAAGCGTCTGTATTTAAATGAAGGAATTTAAGAGGACAAACCATAATCCAAAGGAAGAACTCTATACTGATACAATTTCAGGCTTCATTAGCAAGGGAGATTTTCTTGGGCAGGGAGCGTCTCCTACTGACACTTGCCTGGTGCCCCTGAAGCCAAAGCACATGGACACACAGCTGGGAGAGCCACAGATAAGAGAGTGAAGGGGTGGTGGGCAGGTCCGAGGTAGAATGGTACCAACGCACACTTCACCTTCCTAAACCTAAAAGTCAGCAGAGGCTACCCTGCTTCAACACTCTTGATTCCTACTGCCCGCAGGATACAGTCCATAGACTTTGGCACACAGAAACTTAGTCTGAACCCAGTCTACCTTGGCTGGCCTTTAGTATCCTTTATTCCCCTGGCTGAATGCCCCTGTCCAGTCCCTACGTGCCCTCTAAGAACCAGTCAAAATGCTGCCTCCTCTGTGAAGCCTCCCCAGATTCCCTGCTGTGTAGGTACCTGGGACCTCATGGTTCTTGTTTATTTATATTATAATTTGCCTAAACTTCTCTTTCCCTTGGTGAGCTCCAGGATGTAGGAATCAGTCCTGTCTTCTCAGTACCTGGTTCAGTGCCTGGCTTCTATTGTGCACTCAGAACATTTAAATGACTCAGCGGGGGGCTGGATGCTGGGCCTCAGAGCACAGTGCTGAGAAAGGAAGGCACTAAGACCAGCACTTACTGTTGCACAGGTTGGGCACTGCATAACTCTATGATGTAAATGATCTTCTCTATAGAGTTCTGCGTCACTTGTCACTTTCGTGGTTGTGCAGAGTTCTGCACCACTTTCATGTAGGTAGCAGCCCTCAGAGACACAGCTCAGTGGCCAGAGTCATGGAAAACCTGGCCTGGCCTGAGAATCAAGGGACAATGTGAGGAAGTAAAGCGTTCCAAGGCCAAGGGAGTAAAGACTCTTCCTTACTTCCTTAGCTCTTCCTGCCCTTCCACTTCTGGGAGAGGAAGTATCAGGGCTACTGATAAACATACGGGTTTTAACATCTCAGGAAGCTGCTCCTGAGTCAGAAGCTCTTCTCGCAGGGAAGATGCCTTCTACCAGAGACTTTGCCCTCACCAACCAGCCGACACAGGCATAACCCCTAGCTTCTGAATCTCTGTAGGTCGAAGTTTCTCAACCTCTGTGCTAATGACATTTTGCACTGGATACTTTGTTGTGGGAATTGTCCTGGGCATTGTAGGATGTTTAGCAATGTCCCTGGGCTCCACCCACTAGATGCCAGCAGCAGCCCCCCTCCAAGTTGTGATGGCGAAAGCATTTCCAGACATTGCCAAATATCTCCTGGGGCAGGGGTGGGAGGGCAAAAAATCACACCTTGTTGAGAAACACTGCTCTGGGTCATCCAAAAATGAAAGGGCCTCGCTGGGGTGCTGGCGGGGGGCTCATCGGTTTGTCGGGCTGGTGTTCAGGGCCCCGGGCAAGTGAGCAGCTCTGCTGGGCTGGTGTTCTGGCTCCTTCGGGTGCTGCCTGCAGGTTTCTCCTTAGCCGGCACCTGACACAGCACCTTGTGCATACTTGATGCTCACTGCTTTGCACGAGATGAGTGAATACACATTCTCTTTTTGCTTCTCAGTTGTGACTATGTGTGGATGTATTTTTTTATTTATTTTTGCCTGCTGGACGATGGCTGTTATACTCGCCAATACTTACTTGGCACGAGGCGTGATGCCCCACACGTGGGAAACCCTCAAAAAACAGCTGGTCGTTGAATTATTGATGGGGAGGGGGAGGGAGACAAAGGGAGATGGATGAGGTGAGGGAAAGAAGGATGGAGAAGAAAGCAAGAGCCGCAGGAGAGGACAGCATGCTCTGATGTGGCACTTTCCAGAATGTGGCATGTGTGCTCCCAGACACCGACAGAATGATGTGAGGTCTTTCTGCCATCTTCCTATGATGATCTATGTTATTTATTTATGGTAAATGATACTGGTTTTCTGTTTATGACAGCGATATAAAATTTCTGGGTAAAAAGCCTAGAATTAGGTAAATATCGGTAGTTAGTTGACTGAAGGAACAAGTAAATCGCAGTTGAGAAGGTACTTGGATACGGAAAACCTGGTGAATGTGATGTGCCAGGTACTGAAATTTGCCACACTCTAATGGGCGACAGAAGCCAGGACTGGAAGTCAGAGTTCTTAGGCTGTCACCTCGGTCCCGCCTCAACCCAGCAGGTCAACTGCTCTGCTTACCTTCCCTGCACCCGGCCTTCCACAGCTTTCCAAGGCGGACAGGGAACTTCACTTACTTGCCCTCATCTGAGTGGCTTACGTCGCAGAAACAGCCATGCTGGGCAAGTGCTAAGCATCTCACATGTGCGGGATTATCTGCAGGGCTGGGGACCATCTCTCTATCGTGTCTGAATCCAGCACGGCTGCACAGGTCTTGAGCGGGCACTTCTTTTCTCATCAGCTCTTCAGCCACAGAGATGCTGTCATGGACACAGGCGCGCAGTGACCACCTCCCTCCTGCCCATCACAGGCTCCAGTGGAAGGAGAGAGGCCTTGGGTGGCAGGGGAGGAGGCAGGGGCCAAGGCCCGGCGTACATGTGGCAGAAATGACGCCGGCACGGTCTGGGTTAGTTGGGCTCCCTGTGGAGCTCAGGAGCACACAGACACGCACAGAGCTCCCTCTCAGGAGACACAGTCCCGCAGAAAGCAATTCGTGCCTCAACTCCCCGCTGTGACTGCCTGCAAAGGCCTCTCCTTCGGCAGCAGAGGTGGGTCGGCAGAGAGGAGGGGAGGGAGGGAGCGAGGAGTCCTCAGGGACCAGGAAGGAATGACAGGGACAGAGGGCGAAGAGGGAGAGAGGTCAGGGGAGCAGCGGCACGGGGGAGGGCAAGGACTCACAGCTTTCAGGATGCTGACGGCCTCCTTGCTGAGCCAGACCGGGTAGAGCACGTCATCGTGGAGGATGGACTCGAACAGGTCGTCCTCATTGTCGGCCTCGAAGGGGGGCTGCCCAGCCATCATCTCGTACATCAGCACCCCCAGGGCCCACCAGTCCACGGAGGGGCCGTACTCCAACTCCTGCAGGATCTGTTGGGGAAGCGGGCAAGGTCAGGGACCGCCACGGACGCCCGCCCACAGCCTCCCTGTGCTGTGGGAACTGCATCTTCATTTCCAGCTTGCTCCTCGGCACAGCGGAGCCCTGGCTCATAGAACTGAGGTTCGGAAATCAGCAAATTCAGGGAAAACCGAGTTTGGAAGGCACTATGCTGGGGCCTAACTATCAACTCTCCAAAGTCAACACCGACAGTCTGTCCTCCCGTGGGAATAAATCGCTGTCTCTTTGTTTCGGCAGATGAATTTCCTGACTTGCACTTAGGACCATATAAAAATACATGCGTGTTTCTGACACGAAAATCAGGGTCAGAGGAGCAAGACGCAGGCTAAGAGAGACACGAGCAAGCTGTAAGTGACTGAGAGCAAACCAGGACCGTCTCACACTGAGTGGGAAGGTGAGCAGAATCTCAGCCTTCTTTAACTTGTGACAATGTTGAATTCGCCTGAGCCCTATGTTTTTGGAAAAGAAACTATAGTTAATAAATCTCCCCATCCTTTTGTGTTCTAACCACAAAGGATGCCTATGCTTTGGGCTATTCCAGGAAAAGACCCACCTCCAACGTTCATCACGACTCCCACAAAACTCGTTGATGAATCCCTTGTGTACCTGCCTCCATAAGACTCAGGCCCCTTCAGTTTTTCTGCGGCATTCCTCACTAATGAGCAGAACCTTCTCCCTAGTGCGATAGCCCCAATCAAGTCATCTCCTTGATTATCCAATGTGCTTTGTCTTTGTCACCGGTCACTTTTCTTACCTACATTCTCAGTCTCTCTCGCTTCTTTTCTTCTCACCGAAGGAGAAGTCAAATTCATTTATGTTAAATGCATGTGCAACACGTGGCGGTGGGACACTCTGTGCCATCAGCTTCCTGCACAATGATGTGCGGGGACCGCAGTTTTACGAACTGAGTCATAATTTCAATGTTTGGGAGGAATGCTACCTAAAGAAGCTGCAGAACCTTTTGAAAAGCCAGTAATGGCCCCCAATCCTATTTTTTCTGGAGCCCTGGCCATGTGTTATAGTGGCAGAGAGAGAAGACTGACCAGGGTGTTTTTATTCCATCCCAAGTTTGGGGCTACATTTTTCCGGGTGATCTTCAGCCATTCACTTGACTTCCTCATCACATGAAGCTCAGATTCTCAGTTTAGCCTCCTAAGATTAGCTAAGGTGGAAGATTTTGAAAGCATGTTGCAAACTACAAAACCCTATATAATCAGAAGTTGGTATGAAATCCAAGTTTTCTTCTGTTAGGTTTGGTCTCCACGTCTAGAGAGCATACAGCAGGTCAAGGATATATGTTTGGCTCAGAGTAGAAATAAATGCTGAGCTGGCCCCCACTGCTAAGGAAGGGTTTGTGAAGTGAGATCCCCATCCCATAATTATTTTCTCTTTTTGTCAGAGCCAGATTAGGCATGGTGCTGCCCACAAACACACAGATGAGATGGCCTCTCCGGGTTACTCTCGGCTCTGTAGTTCTATGAAGAGTTCCAAAAAGTGAAGGTGATAGAGGACCAGCATGGCTGGGGTGCATGTCCTAAAGGGGTGTCCATCCAGGACTTTCCCCCAAATGGCAAAAGGCCATGCACAGTGACTTCAGTTTGTGGGACACCCCAGGCAGGTAACTTCTCAGGTAACCTATCTGGAACGAGGCTCCAGTTCAGTTCTCAGCTTTCAGGATGGCCAGGGAAGAGAAGGCTGAATGGGAGTACCGGGGCTTTTGCTGATCTCCTCAAAACACCGTTCTAGAGACCACAGACTACAGGCTGCCTGGGATTAAGTAAAAAGACTTAGGTAGAGGGCGCCTGGGTGGCTCAGTTGGTTAAGCGTCTGCCTTTGGCTCAGGTCATGATCCCAGGGTCCTGGGATCGAGACTCGCATCAGGCTCCCTGCTCAGCAGGGAGTCTGCTTGTCCCTCTGCCTGCTCATTCTCTCTCTCACACACACACTCTCTCTCTCTCTCAAGTAAATAAATAAAATCCTTAAAAAAAAAAGACTTAGGTGGAATTATTTTGAAAACAGTAAAAACATGCATGTTTTAGGAATCCTTTGAATTTAGAATGAAAAGAAATGTAAGCAAACGCAGCCAACTTTGAGTTATTTGGGGCTGGCAATCTGTCTGGTGAGAATCTTTGGTCTCTTAGCCCAGTGGGCCACACACAGTATCTGAAAGGTCAGAGCTACAGGCTCTGCTGTCCTGAGAAGCCAGTAAATGCTGCTCTGTTCCAGCGTCAAAGCCAAAGTCAGTGGCTCCTTCAGTCATGAAAGATCTAGTGCCCCACCCGGCTCACCATGGCACTGCTGGTTTCAAGGGCATGGTTATCATGCATTTTCTCCAGAAAGCTTTCCCGAATTTCCCCAGCTTTTCTCGTCTCTTCTGACAGATCCTAAGACCCTTTCCTGTCCATAAGAACTGCAGGCACTTCCCATATAAACCGTGATTTTAGTTATTTTTTCATGGTTAGTTGTTTCCCCTGGGCATCTCTAAGCCAGCAAGGGTAGGGGCTCTAGCATGCTTCTGAGCCCTCCACCGTGATCAGGCCAATTCCAGCGCTTGGGAGACTGGTGGCCATGTGTGCCCACTGTGTGTGTCTCGCTGGGTGCGCTCCCTTCTCTCCTGGGTTCAGACGGCTAGGAATGCTGGGGTGGCCACCCTCCAGCCTCCAGGAGGTGGCAGATCTGGGTCCTGTGCCTCCACAGGGTGGTGGGGAGGTGACCTCCAGGTGGCCTATGTGTGCTCAGACAGTGTGGCTCTGCAGAAACCACAGAGCGGCCCTGCCCACCCTTCCCCAGGCCCACTCCAGAGCCTTCCCATTTTGGGCGGCCTCTTTCATAAAATTCCTTTGGGGCTGGGCCCTAATTTTCTGCTTCTTAACCGGCCTGTCAGCAATGGAGCAGTGAGAAGGGCAAGGCTTCACATGCCATGGGAGGGCACGGGTGCAGTGGCTACCCCCTCGAGTGGCTCAGAGCTGAGGCAGAAGGGCAAGCATCAGGCCCAGTGGTGTCAGTCATACCCAGGGCTGGCTGCCATTTCCTGGGGAGCAGGCGCCGGGCATGTGGAAAGGAGAAAGGGTGCAGCGGGGGCTAGCCCAGGGTGCACGGTGGGAAGAGAAATGTTGGCGAAGAGCTAGGACCTCATTAGGTGTCTGTGGTTTCAGGGTTAACCAGGGGCCTCGCAGCCCCTCCTATCCGAATAGAGGCTTATGGTTTCTCAAGCATTTCCATGCTCTAATCTCATTAGACTCTCAAAACAGCTTGATGAGGTAGGTAGGGCAGGAAGTGCTCTTCCCATTTGAAAGATGAGGAAGCGGAGGGTCTGAAGCACTTTTGTGACTTGGTCAAGGTCACATGGGGGCATCAGTGGTCCAGTCTACCCTGGAATCGCAACTCTCACGACTGTGCCTTTCCCACCCCCCCCACCCTCTAGACAAGCCGGCAACAGCGATGATAACGACCCAGTGCTCGCCGTGGGCCAGGCACTGTGCTAAATGCTTCGGAAGCATAATTTTATTTTATCTCCCCAATAGCCCTTGATAAAAGTAGCAGTAGCTTTATTAGCTGTAATTCGCCTACAGAAAGACCAGGATTGCTCGCCATTTGGCATGTAGTGGCGGTTCTGCATTGTGGGCACAAGGAAGGAAGGGGAAGGAAGAGCGTCTGTGGCTCATTATAAACGGAGAGGTCAGCGCTGTTCGTTGTGACTCGCGTCAATGGACTGCCTGTCATGAAAAGCTGTGTGGATGTTTTGTTCAACCTAAAGTGACTGTTTGCCTTGGGCTGGGTCCTTAACTACTCTGCTGTCCTGTTAACCCTTTGACTCCTCCTTACAGAGGACCGGAACCAGGCATTCTGTTGAGAAGGAATGAATGAGGAAGACGGTAGAAAAGCAGGTCCCAACCGAGGGCCCTCGCTTTTACTGATTTCTCCTCGAAGATTAAATTCCTAGTGTCCCTGCTCAGGAAGACTGATTGAAATCTCTGCTTTCAGATCTCTTAGAAGGTAAAGGTTCTAAAGGGAGCTCAACTATACTTACCATCCTCAGGCCTCTCCTTGGGCCCCCCCATGTCTTGTCTGGTCTGTGAAAAGTCTCTTAACTCTCCTTCCCGCACTCTCTGCCTTCTGAGCCAGATTGCTGTTGTCTGTCTTCTTTCTGGGACAGGTCTGAGAGACCCGGACACCGTCCACCGGAAAACTCTCAGTGGGTCTACAGATCCTCTAGGATAAAGGCCACTTCCCTTGGTCCTCTTTCCTAATTTTATTCATTACTATGAGCATTAAGAACTCCTATGTTCTAGCTATACTATTTTCCTTCCCTGAATGAAGGCCAAGAAAATTCTCATCCGTTCGTCTTTGCTCACATCGAGTGTCACAAGTTCAAATTCATTTGTCCATTCAACAAACCATTACTAAGAGCCTGATCTGTGTGCGGTATCCTGGGAGTGCTCAGAAAAGACACAGCCCTAACGGATTCAGAGCCCAGGAATAGTGAACCTCCTGTGCTGCCCTGCCCCCCACCCCAAACCCCTGGTTGTTTTCAGGAATGCTTCCCACACCTACCACCAAAGGAAATCCTGCTGATTCTCGACAACTCAGTTCATCTACAGGGTGTTCCAAGAAGCCTTCCCTTATCCCTGAGGATACCATCTTGTCTTTTGTATCTATTTATTCTGCTTAATTAGCTATATACTTAGAGATCACTGCCTCTACACCAGAAGCTCTTTTAGGAGAGTGAGGAGTGAATTCTTTACCCCCACATCGCTTTGTGTCTAGCGGGTGCTCAAGCAATGCCAACTGAAAGGAAATGCAATCAGAATGCGCTAACGAACACCTATGCACTGTGGGCAGTGCTTACGGGGGCGTTGGTATCTCCTTCCCATCTTACATGGTCAGAACCCTCAAGGCCATTTTTATTCAGCATCTATGATATCTGAATCATATCACACAAGGTAGCTCTCAGCCTAGGCAAGACTGACTTGAGAAACTCAAGGCCAATAAGCACTTTATGATGAACAAAACATCCGAACAACTTCACGAAAGGCAGCCCGTCGGTCAGGTTCCCAATGAACATCTCTGATCTACATTTATAACAAGGCACGCTTTCCTCTTCCTGCTCGACCCCGTGCGCCCGTCATGCAGAATCACCACTGTGCTAGAAATGGCAAATAATTCCCGGTTTTACTATAGGTACATTACAGCTGATGAAGCTAATTGCTGCCTTTATTGATGGTGCTCCTTTATTCTGGTTATTAAGAAGTGAAGATAATGATTCAAGTCTACAAAGTCCTCCTGGTCCCAGTCCTTTGGTAGTTCTGGACTGAGATGGAAGGGTGAGGCCCTGTGAGCCTCTGCCCTGGTGTGGGGAATGGCCCGTTGCTCACGGTTGGCCCATTATCTCCTCTATCACCACCACGTCCTATGGAGAAATCAGTAAGCCTTCTACCTTTCCTCTTCTCCCTCCTCCCTTAGAATCTCTCCTGGCTTTCTAGTGCTTTCCCCCAGCACCACTAGGTGACCTCGGTGCAAGGGAACGGCCCCCGCCTCAGCCCTGGCAGAAGAACGTGGCCCTCTCTCACCATCTTACCTCGGGTGCAATGTAGTCAGGAGTTCCACAGAACGTGGTGGTTGTGACACCGTTCAGAATCCCTTCCTTGCACATCCCAAAGTCGGCCAGCTTGCAGTGACCTTCTGCATCCAGAAGGATGTTGTCCAGTTTCAAATCCCTGCAAGATGGGCCAGACCCATACAATTAATGCTTCAGACATCCCAATAGGGTCTTCTTGAGTTGGGAGAGGTGTGCACATCTCAGGGAAATCTGCTGGCAACCCACCTCAGTCCAGGGCTCTCGCCCACACTGGCCAACCCCCAAAAGTGCCTCCATTCTCCCCAACATGAGGGAAGAGCTTCCATAACATCAGGAATATTTCAAGACTACTGCGATCTAATAAAATCAGTAGATATTTATTGAAGCCCTACTGTGTGCTGCAATCCATATGATATGAGAGGAAGAAGCAACTCCTCCCCCTCCCTTCGTGAGTTAACCATAGGGGTTAGCTGGAACGATGAGACTGATGCATACTAACAGCAATAACTCGGCTAAAACCACCTAAGAATCAGACGCTACTTTACAGAACGCTGACTATGTGAGCTATTGCGTCGTGGGGGAGACCACTGCCGGCTGGTGCAGGCTGGGAGGGCATCAGCACGAAGTGACTCTCAAGAGAAGCTTGGAGAGAGGGTTAGGTTTGGAGACAGCATGAAGGGAAAAGGTGGGAGGGAAGGGAAAGACCACACGGTGGGAGCCAAAGACAGTGAAGGGACCAGAGAATTGGGCCCTGGTGAATGGAAGGGCAAGACAGGTATGTTGAAACCAACCCCGAAAAGCCTAGAATGCAAGAGGAGTTTGAAATTCATGTGGAGGGGGCGCCTGGGTGGCTCAGTCGTCAAGCGTCTGCCTTTGGCTCAGGTCATGGTCCCAGGGCCCAGGGATCGAGCCCCGCATCGGGCTCCCTGCTCGGTGGGAAGCCTGCTTCTCCCTCTGTTGCTCCCCCTGCTTGTGTTCCCTCTCTCGCTGTGTCTTTGTCAAATAAATAAATAAAATCTTTAAAAAAAAGAAAAAAAGAAATTCACGCGGAGGACGATGGGAAACCTGCCTGCGGGAGCATGACCTCTGTGCAAGATCAGTCTTCATAGGGCAAGCAGGCAAAGGGGGGGTGAGTGTCTGGGGACAAGAGGGAAGACACACTGGTGGCAACAACCAGGCCCTACAGAGCCCAGGCGGCTCTGGGCAGTGAGCTAGTACATGCAATGACGGGCGGGGGGTGGGGGTGGGGGCGGTATATTGGCCTCAGCCAGAGCAGCTCTCTTGCTTTACAGTTTGGGGTACCATGTAAGACCTAGTATAAAATTTGAAGTTCTGGGTAAGAATCCCCCTACCCACCAAATCTGCAAGCCCCACAGCCGTCCCATAGAAGGACCCAGACTGTCAGAGGAAGGTCCCGGCCCTGGCCCTCCCTCAGCAGCCATGCTGGGCTGGGCTGGGAAGGTCTTGCAAAGAGGGCCCATTGCCCTGCACACACAGCAAGAGGGGTCTTTCTCACAAGCCTGCTGGCGTCTGGACTTGAACTCCAGCCACCATCAGGAATCCAGGCCCGAGTGCAAAGGTGGGGCAGGAAGCACTTCAGGGCCTGCCTGCTTTGCACCCACGGCCCTGTTTCCGCTTACAGCTGGGACTTCTTGAGAAAAGAGAAAGCTCATAAAATATGCTGTTCTAAGCAGATGCTTATGAACTACAGAAAGGACAGTGAGCCCAACCAAGCCGAGCCCCTGGGACCGGGCTCCCCGACCTCCCACCCTGGCCACCGTGTGTGGTCAAGGCTCAGCTCTGGCCAGGGCGGGAGGGAAGGGAGAGGAACACGGACTTGGGCATGGGAGGCCTGGGTATTAATCCCTAGGGTGGCATGGCCCTGGTGAAGTCACCTTGCTGGTCTGTTACCTTGTCTATCAAATTGGGATGACACATTCCTGCTTGTCTGAAGGGATGAGATGAAGTGTGTGGAAGTAGCAGGACTTTATAGTATTACACCCACTCCCTCCACGAGGAGCCGGAGTTAGAGGGAACCGGGGGTTCTGTTCACCCACCTGCAAACGTGGGAGTCATTGAGAGGTGAACCTGTGTGCCCTGCTGAGTTACAGCCCCTTCATGCTCCCTAATCTAATGTGCTACCTTGCCCACACGCACGCACGATGATCGCCATGGCAACACGTGTATTAGGAGCAGCACCAACAAACGTGTGGAAAGCACCTCTGTGGCCTACAAACCACATTCATGCTCTGAACAACAGCGAGGGTTCAGAAGAGCATGCTCTGCTATGGTCGTGGCAGCAGCAAGTAGATGGAAGCTGGAAGAAGGCCGATGACTTCTGAAAGGTGAGGAGGAGGTTGACTTCACTGGGACTTGAACTCAGTCCCCACCCCGCTCCAAAGGCTGGCGTTCCTGCCTCTGTGTACTACACTCCTTCCCCTCCTGCCTTCGCGTCAGTGGACTTCTTCCAACGTCAGCCCCCAACCCCACTTTGAGACAGGACCCACGTGCTACGTCTCAAAGCCCTCTCTTTCAAAGCCTTGTCGGAAGGGCGCCTTTCTGCTTTGTGTGGATGGAGTGGATTCGGAAGATTCCAAGCCAGCCTGAGCCTTGCCCATCTGAAAATTCAACTCAGCATTTCCTTCTGCTCAGGATTCCCACTCGGGGCAAGAGAAGGTGGAAAGTCTTACCTCTTTGCCTGCCCTTGCTCCGGTCCAGGTGCACACTGTCCCCTTGCTTCCTGCCCCCTCTTCTCCCTGAGGGAAGAAGCTGCCCCACACTGAAGCCCAGGGGGCCCACGAGGGCCGAGCATGTTCTGCAGGCTGCCCCTCTGCTGTGGGGAAGAGAGGCCTCAGGCCAAAAAGCATGTCTTCACACAGTCCCGCCGCCGATGCCAGAAATCCTGCCTCTACTCACCTCCTCAAATTTCTCCTCTGTCTGTATTTCTCTAAAGCTCAGCCTCCCCACACAAAACCAAGTCCCAAAGAAGAGACAGTGACTTATGTTCCTTTCCTTGGTGGCAGGGAAGATGAGTACAGCTGGAAAGTCCCCTGAGGGCCAGAAATGCCATGATCAAAATTCTATTCCTTGGGAGTCTTCAGTCTCATTAAAAATGAAAAATACCCCCACGGCTGGGACCAAACCCGTCTGGTGTGGGGCTTTCAGTGAGTTCCTGAGTGGGGGTTTCAGTGGAGGCGAGAGCCGAGGCCGCCCAGGGTCATGCTTGCTTAGGCCAAGGAAAAGAGAGAGGACAGCCACCCTTCCCTACAAGGGGGTTAGGGGACAAGGGCTGCTGAAGGAGGGTGGAGTCCCTGAAATTCTGCTTGCTGCACAGCTGGCTGAGGGGGGTGGTCCCTCTTGGTTTTCCCTCCCTTCCCCCTTAGCGGCACTGATGCCCCGGACTTCCAACTTTCGACTTCCTGTTCCTGCCCCAGGATCCCCCCCACCTGCTGGCTTTTAGTGCTGCCTGTTCACGAGGGGTCTCTAAAGCCTCCCTGGGAAGGTCAGGGACTATCATTTCCTAGCCTTGCTGGGTCTGAGGCCCAGCTTGCAAGGACAGAGTGAGTGGGCTTTTCTCCTTCTTGGGTGCTCCCCTGGTGCTCAGGTCAGAGGCCAGGCACATAGTAGGTACTCATCAAACTTGTGGACTGACAGCTTTGCAAAGAGGGACTTCTGCCTAGATATTAATCCCCACCAGTCCTCAAATACAAGGGCAGAGTACTTTTGAGGACCCGGGACATTTTTTTAAGGAACAGGGTCGTTTATTTAATAGTGGAAAAAAATACAGCAAAATCCTTTCCCCTCTATATGAGTCAATATAACTCTAGGTTTTACTTATTAAATTAATAGCTCCCTTCCAATTTTTTTCAATAGGTAATACCTTCATGTGTTCTAAAACCCAAAGTGTAAAAGGACATACAGTAAAAAAATCTCCTTCCTGCATCTGCTCTCCAGACGCCACTTTTTCCCCCTATAGGCAACTGCATTGTATTTCTTGTGCATTGTCTGGGTCACACTTTCTGCATAAATAAGAACGTGTGACTATATATTCAAGTCCCCCCTTTTAACCAACTGAGAGCTGACTATATGCAGTCTTTTGCTTAATATGTCGGAGATCTTTCTGTCTTGGCACATTAAGAGGCTCCTAAATTCTTTTTTATGGCCATACAACACTCTGCCATATTTACTGGGGGACAGTTAGCTCGCCTCCAATATTGTGCTATTACGAACAGGGCTGCTGTGACTAAGCTTATAAATATATGAAGGTAATTGTACAGCTTTTCTAGAAAAGAAATGTCTGAATCCGATAGAACAGGAATGTGGATTTGATGGATCTTGCCAAACTGCCCTTCTCAGAGCTGAAGGATTTACACTTCCATCAGCGGTACGTGATGATGCCTCCTTGCCAACATGGTATGTTATCGAGTTTCCGGTAGTCCGATTTTTTAAAGATTTTATTTATTCATTTTAGAGAGAGAATGAGAGAGCACAAGCAGGGGGAGTGGCAAAGGGAGAGAGATAAGCAGACTCCCCGCTGAGTCGGGAGCCCCAGACGGGGCTCCATCCCAGGACCCTGAGATCATGACCTGAGCCAAAGGCAGACGCTTAATTGACAAGCCACCCAGGAGCCCTTATCTTGGTATATTCTTAAGTTTCTCTGTAAGTTTAAGCATTTTTTCATATATTTAATTTTTTTTTTTTTTTTTTTTGGTGAACTGTTGACATTTTTCCTTTATGGTGTTTGTTTCTTATTTTTTTTTTTTAAGGAGCTTTTTCTATATTAGGAAATGAACTTGGAGTGGTTTTTTAAGAATTGCAAATTCTTGTCCCAGTTTAATTTTTGACATTGCTTACGGTGGTTTATTTTATGGTTTTATGTCTTAATTTGAAAGGCTTTACCCATTTCGAACTTTTAAAGCATTCCCCCCAAGGTCTCCCCTTGTACTTTGATGCTTTCATTTTATAAATGCAAGTCTTTGATGTATTTGGAATTCGGCCTGATAAAAGGTGTGAAGTAGAGATCCAACTTTGTTTCCAGCCCCATATGTTGGATAGTTCATCTTTTCCTCATTGACTGAAACATCACCTTTTCCAAATACTGGTCTTTCTGGAGTCTTCATTCAATTATGTTGCTCTATGCCACACTTTTGAAATTACTGAAGGTTTATGATGCATTTTAACATTCAGTAGGGCTGGTCCCCTTCTTCTTCTTCAAAATTTCCTGGCTACTCTTGCTTGTTTATTTTTCCATATGAACTTTAGAATCATCTGTCTTGTTTTAAAAAAAATCCTGGTGATGTTTTTATTGGGAACATGTCTAAAGTTATAAATTAACTCAGAGAGAATTGATATTTTTATGATGTTGAGTCTTCCTATCCAATAACACTGTTTGTCTTTCTATTCATTAAAGTCTTGTCTGTGTCCTTTAGGGGCATTTTAAAGTTCTCTCCTATAGATTGTGTGCATTTCTTGTTATATTTAATGGCAGCCTGCTGGTTGTCCCAATACCCATTCTCATTTTCTTCCTTAGTAAGAGAACACTGTTGTTGTTGTTGTTTTTTAAGCCTTGCACGTAGTGATGTAGCTATAACCTGGAATTCAAAGCCTTCCTTAGAACTGGGTGTGGTTATATAACTAAGTTCTAGCCAGTCAGTTGTATGAAGTCTCAAAAGAAAGAGGCTTACTCTTTTCTTTCCTTTACCCATTGCCTGAATGAGGATATAATGCCTGGAGGCCTAGTAGCCACCTTCAGCCATAAAGAAAAGGACCAAGTCCCAGAAATGGTCACTGGACTTCCTATCTCCAGATAACACTCATATGAAAAAGAAATAAACTTGTGTCTTATTTAAAGCACTGTTGTCTGTGGCTTATATGATAATCGCAGCTGAATCCACTTCTGAGGAATCCAAGTTGTTATTTTAAATTCCTATTGTAAATGGGGTCTTTTCTTCCATCATATCCTTTATCTGGTTGCATTTGTATGTACTAGTTCTTAATTTCTACTTATCGTTTTATGCCCTGCCACTGTATGAATGTTCTTTATTTTTGTTAATAAATGATTCTCCTGGATTTTCCAAAACATTTGTAACTGGTGATCATTTTTACTTCCTCCTTTTCAGTGTTTACATTTCTAACTTATTTATTTTGCCTGTGTTGGTTGGAAACTTAAGAACAATGCTAAGTAATGATGATAGTGCTTGGTAGTCTCTGATTTGGTGGGGGTGTCTCTGGTTACGATAAAGGCATTTCCCTAGGCAGAATGCCTTTATCATAGCCCCTGTCACTTGGAACCTGACTGAAGGCTACCTTACTGTGTATTCTCCACTAGACTGAGGACTTGTGAGAACTTCCATGGAAACTCCCTTTCTCCCCAGCTCCCAGAGGTCCCAGTGAGCTATGGGGAAGACAGTAAGGAACAGGCTATGCAGTGCCCCTCTAGTCCTGGGTTTCTTAACCTTGGAGCTGGATTGACATTTGCAGCTGGATAATTCTTCGTTGTGGGGGGTTGTCCTGTGCACTGTAGGATGTTCAACAGAAATGGTGAGCTATACCCATTAGATGCTATTATCAACATCCCCACCCCCCAGTTGTGACAACCCAAAATGGCTCTAGACATTGTCAAATGTCCCCTGCAAGACTGCTGGTGGACAATTACTGCTCTAAGTCTCAAACAATGATCAAGGCTCCAAGATGGTCTGGTCCAGATCCTTAAGCCGAATAGGGATTTGAGAGCAAGGCTCTCAGGAAAGGGTGCATCTGCCTTGAATGTCCTCTACCATTTTATCCTGGGAGACAGGAAGCCTGGCACACTAGCCCTGCTGGCATTTGGTACCATCAACACATCTTTTTAAGCATCTTAGGAAATCGAGGCTCAGAAAAGGTAAAGCCGCTCACCCACGCTTGCACGGCTGGTAAGAGGCAGTGCTGGGCTAACTCACACAACTGCATGTGATCAGCTTTCAGATCAAATGTAAGATCCATGAGTTAGAAATCTCTATCTGCTGATGGGACCCAAATCCCTTTGCTCTTAAAAAAGGTGGGCTTCATGATGAGAAGGGGAATACAAAGGCCCAAAGGTCACAGCCGCTGATAGGGAAGGAGTGATTTAGGGGCATGATGGTATAACCAAGGTTCCCTTGAGGTAGGAACACAGAGCACTTCCAGAAACTCAAAAGATAGTCAAGAAAATCCCAAATATGCTTGAGACTCAGTCTCCTTATCTGTAAAATGGGGATAATATTGCCACGATTGAATGATGTAATCCACGTGAAAGTTCAAGCATTAGAGCCTGATACATGGTAGTTACTCTAGGAGTAACTTACGGTCTCTAACAGTCTCCAGGGTTCTCTGACAGTCATTTCTTAAGACGCACATGCCCTGTGGGCCCCTAAAAACTTTTTTTTTTTTAAAGATTTTATTTACTTATTTGACGGAGAGAGACACAGCGAGAGAAGGAACACAAGCAGGGGCAGAGGGAGAGGGAGAAGCAGATTCTCAGCTGAGCAGGGAGCCCGATGCAGGGCTCGATCCCAGGACCCTGGGATCATGACCCGAGCCGAAGGCAGACGCTTAACGGACTGAGCCACCCAGGCGCCCCCCCCTAAAAACTCTTTAATATTAGAGAAATACTTATTACTTCCTAGTGTGCATAAACTACAGAGACAGACTTTGTGGGATGAAGAGTAGGGAGCATATGTAACTATCACACAGTGGAGAAAATGTCAAAGAATACTTGAGAGAGAGACAGAAAGAGACTGAAACTTCTACTCCAGCCCAGGGAGAAAATCACAGATTCCTTTCCCCTGGGCCTGGGGAATGACAGCTCGCACCCAGGGGAACACCAGTGCCCCAGGGAGAAAGCAAAGGCGGGCGGGGTGGTTTAAGGAGGAGGGGGTGGGGCAGCACAGGTGTCACCCGTCAGGATCGACGTGACAGTTTCCAGACCCTCAGCAACCTACCCAGGCCCTTGTGCAGAGCTGGGAGCGGCTGCCCTAGCAGTGGGAATCCCTGTGCTTTGCAGCTCCCTGGGTGCTATCACACGCCTTATCTCTCCGACTCCCAACAACAGCCCTGGCAGGAGGGGGATCATCATCCCCAGCTTGTAAAGAACTTGGGGGTAGGGCCGGGGGCGGGGGGGGGCACCAAAGCTTGTGAGGTGAGCTGGAACCTGAGCAGCAGAAGCTGGGTGGGGTCCTACGCTCCTCCCCACTGCACCTCAGCCACCTTATCCGAAAAAAATCGTCCTCTCCTACTGGTGAAATTGTGTTTTCCCAATTTCGTAGATTCCCCAAGAATCAGGGCCAGGAAACTCCTCTGGAAACCACTGGCATTTAGCGAAGGGTTGGCACCCGGGAGACCCTTCACACATAAGAAAAAATTGAAAAAAAACTTTTTTTGCTTGACTCGAAAACTCACCCCGAAGGAAGGGACCCCTATGTCCCTGTCTTCTGGACCAGGCTCTCCATTTTTAATGCCCTCATTTCCCTGCTGTGCTCGCTGGTATATTTCTCTGGCATGCTAATTCCCCAAAGCTCAGGCCTGAACACCACACAAACGACAGCACATTCTTCCACTTACTCGAAGATAAGAGATTAGAAAGATTACTTTTCAGGATGCCAAGTATTTAGATCACCAGCGAGAGCAGGCCCTCGGGGGAGGTTATGAAGAAACTCTGCTTGTTTTTGGACAAATAGTGAAGACTAGCACATGATTGTGGTTAATCAGATGGGAATACAGGCTCTTGGGGCAGATGTTGCTTCATAAATTGAACCATACGTTCAAGAGAAAGCCAACTTTCCCCTCCAATATAGCACACTCCCCTTGACATTGGGGCAAACGTTGGTGACCAGCTGCTGTCCTTCCTTCTGGCTCCCTCTGTGGCGGCCACCCTCGAGCACCCCCAGGAACGCCAGATCTCTCCAGCACCACCCTGGGCCAGGCAAGACTACAAGCACAAAGCCTGAGAAAGGGAACCTCCGGGGCGCCTGGGTGGCTCAGTCGGTTAAGCGTCTGCCTTCAGCTCGGGTCATGATCCCGGGGTCCTGGGATCGAGCCCCACATCAGGCTCCCTGCTCAGCCGGGAGTCTGCTTCTCCCTCTCTCTCTCCCTCTGTGCTCTCTCTCTGTCTCTCAAATAAAAATAAATACGTCTTAAAAAAAAAAAAAAAAAGAAAGTGAACCTCCTGCCTCTCTGTCAAATCGAGAAGCATCATTTGCTTCAGAGCCAAGGTAACCAATTTCAAACTTCTCCATTGCCATGCTGATACCCGGAGTCAATGGTCATGTTTCACTCTGGGCCAGTCTGCAGGGAAATCCCAGGGCCTTTTCATAGGAAAAGCTCAGTCATTTAGGACAAAATAGTGAACTACCATTTTGGGGTTTTTTTCCAAATGCTTTTGTATGCTGGCTCAGGATAAGTCTTTAAATGCATTATCTCATTTAATCTCACCAATAGCCTAGGGACCTGGTAGGACTGTTATCGCCTCCATTTTAAAGAAGAGGAAGAAGGTTCTGAGGGGCTATGTCCCTGGCGCGGGACACACGGGGCGGGAGTGACACAGTTGGTTTGCCTGACATCAACTCCCGTGCTCTGAATCACTTTGCTACGTTGCCTGAGGAGGGGGACAAAAAAGATGGTTTCTACACTCCTGCCCCTCTGTGGGGCTGAGAGCACAGTTGTTGCCGTTGGGCTAATGGCTGTTTTGGACTCATGGCAAGGTGGTTAGAAGATGTAACGGATAAACTAGGCACTGCTGTTTTGACCAAACTGATGACCCCTGGTCTGGAGAGAGCCGACCTCCAGCTACCACACTGACAGTTGGAAAACCTGAGGTGTGAAACGGTACCCCTTTCACAGCCAAAATAAAGAGCCTGGGGCTGTACCTGGACATTAAGACGTGGAATCCCTGCAGAATAACTTATCTGACTGCGAGGTTGTATCTAATTCCTTTTTTTTTTTTAAACCCACAGCAATGAAAGCAAATTCTTATGCTTGATATACCCGCAGATAATATCCTGACCTCCACCGATGGGAAATAGGCCTTGACTTGTGTCCCCAGAGAGCGGGATGGGCCCCTCTGACCATTGTGACATTTACACCCAGGCCCCCAGTCCTCTCCAGGCCGTCAGTCAACCTGCACTTAGAAATGGCCCTTCGGGGCTCGGTCGGTGTACAGACTGGGCCAAGGACAGCGATGACCTCAAGCAAGTCACTTCTCTGAGCTCGCTGTCCTCAAATATGAGAAAAGACGGCTGGATGAGCTAATCCCCAAGGACCCTTCTCGTCCGAGATCCTGGGAAGCGAAGGCAGCTGGAGCCCATGAAGTCTGAACTTGCAATCCAGGCGGTCGCACACACGTTTCCCTTTCCACCCCGAAGCAAACCTTTACCAGCAGGCCTTTTTGCACAAAATGCAAATCAGACGATGCTCTCCTTCTACTTGCCTTCTTCAGGGGCCCCCCTCGAACACACTTCCTGTGTGGTGTGTGAGGTGCTTTGGGGTCTCCACCAGTCGGGACTGTTGGCTTCCTCCCTCCCCTCACCCCCTCATAATCCAAACCTGGGCCTGTGGGCCTTGGGTGCTTCCCAAGTGTGTGAGGCTGTCGCCTGCCTTGACGTCCCAGCACAGGCCCTGCTATGAGGATCTGTCTTCCACCGTGGATGCCCCGTGAGGGCGGGACCTGGAAGCCCCGCAGGGCCCGATCCTTCCTCCCATCACAATACCCCAGGTCAAAGGATGAAAGAATCAGGGAGCAGGGAGGGGAATTTGTGAATCATGGCCCCAGGCATCCAGGCGACCAGGACAAATGCTTTCAGATACCATATGGAACTACTTAAAATGTGTTAGGAACTGTTAAAACCAAGGCCAAACCTTCAGAGGCAGCTGAATCTGGCATCCTCCCGTACCCTCCGTTCTCCCATTACACTCAGGCAGAACCCCTCCGCTAACCCCAGCAGCTTCCATGGTAGTCAGAGTGGAGCCCAAGAACCTTGCTCTGACGCTGGAGCTGGCCTCCCACCCCCTTCTTTTGCCACCACCTCCCCGTCTTTCTAGCCACAGGGTCAAGGGTCTCCAACAACACTTTTCTGCCTTAAGACCTTTGCCCCATGGCTGTCCCCTCTCCCTGGAGAACAGACCCCTTGTCATTAAGGTCCATGCCTCAACCTCTCTTCCTCAGGGACGCCGCTCACTGGCCACCCTGTCTAAAGCAGCCCATCGCCACTCGCCCCCTACCGACCCTTCCTTGAATTTCAGTCACTTCGGTCATTTCCTTCATGGCAATGACCACAACCTGGGAGGACTTTGCTTGTTTATTTCCTTGAGTATATGGTTTCCCCCACACGAGCTCCATGGGAACAGTGACTGTGTCTCTGTGTCCCTAGTGCGGTCCCCAGAGCCCTGCACAGTGCCTGCATTCACTGTTAGTTGAGGGCCCAGAGGAGATGGATCGGTATTAAGTCCGCTCCAGTGATGGTCTAGTTAATGGCGTGATTACAAATCCTAATGCCTCCATTGCCTAGTTGGCTCTTGTGTGTCATGTTCCACAATATTTATGGTTGCAGCTCAGAGTCTGCTTTTTGTGGCGAACCTTGAGGATACCGAGAGAAGAGGACACAGTCCCTGTCCTCAAGGAGGGGTCTGGAGGGAGTGGTGGACCTGAGGCCAGAACCCTTGTGATGGTAAGCTCTACACTAGAGAGACAAACAGGACACCACCATTGTCCTCAGAAGGCCAGCGCTGCTGGTCTTGCCTTTTTTTTTTTTTTTTTTTGGCCCCAGCGATTTGCAGCTCAAAATCTAGCCAGCATTCTGTCATAACACAAAGGGCCACTCCAGCTAAAGGACCAAGAGTAACCTTTCTGGGGGGGGGGGTGAGCCTGGAGCCTCGCAGAAGTGCCCTATAGCTCCTCATGCCCAGAATCCCCAGGCAGGGAGGCCAGAACACCACTCTTCAAGGTCAGGGCGAGAAGCTGCCAGAACGAGTAAGTGTAGGTCTTCCTCGACCGGCCGTACAAGGAGCCGTGTGCTAGAAGAGTGGTCAGCACCTCGCAGGTCACCTCCGCCCAGATAAAGAGCTGAGGAAACACAAATGTAACTCCGCACGAGTTGAGGGGGATGTAGGGAAAGCACGTCTTCCTGCAAAGTGAGGGTCACCCAAGTTACTTGGAGGCTATCAGAGGCCTCAAGCGAGGCCAGGGAGCCGAAAATGGACTGACCTCTGAAGGGACAGAAAACAGATTTTATTATTCTTAAAAAAAGAAGTCTTACATTTGTATTTGTTTAATTTGGCCATAGAAGGTATTTGCTTTAAGACTGTGTGGTGCTTTTCAGCTGATCAGAAATGTGAATGCGCGCGCGTGTGCGCATGCACACAAGTCGCTAAGGACAGCTATAGGGTTCTGCTCACACCCACACATTTGTTCACAGGCTCAGGCCTGCAGCCAATGGAGGAGGAAAATACACAGGTTCACGAGGAGGAGGCAGGTGAAGGAGATCCTTTTTTTTTTTTTTTTTTTTTTTTATCAGGGAGCACAAAATCTGGTGGAGTTTACAAGACAGGCAGCCTCCATCGCTCCAGCTGATGAATATTTACTAGGCAGCTACTATGCACCAGGGAGGTCCTGGTTTTGGAGTGAGGGCAGGGGTCTACTGATACACTCAGCTCGCACGCACATGCTGAGTCTGAGGTGACTGGGAAACATCTAAGTGGATATGCCAACCGGGTGGTGACAGATGAAGGTTTGGGCTGGAGAAATGATGAGAGTGGCTGAAACAGTCTGAGCGGAGAAGTGGGCTGAGACTGGTCGGTGAGCAAGCCCAGTGTTTAATGGGACAACCAGAGAGGAAATTCAGGAAGCCCTAATATCCACCCGAGCTCAGAGAGATAAAAGTACTTGCCCTTATTTATATTTATTGATATTTTCTCTTCATGCTTACTCTGATTTAGAAATAATGATAATTATTGTGATGATGGTGATGATAAATTGTAATTTTCAAGAAAACACTTTCCAGATCAGTAGAGGTATCATGTGCCAGGGTTGGCCCAGTGAACAGCTTTAGTAAAGAAAAGAACTGTAAACTTCAAATCCACCAATGGGAAGAAGGGAAGGGAATTCCAGAATTCTGCTCAGGGAAAAAAAGAAAAGAAAGCAACAACTCTGCAGGGACACTGGGAGATCTGCCCTCGCGCAAGAAAGCAGCTGTTCTCCATGCAGAAGGAACTCCTTTCAGAGAAAACTCACCGGAGCGCCATGTTCTCCAGGTGCTGTCCAGTCTCCCAACCAAGAAGGACCTACAGGAGGCTCCTCCTCCCAGCTGGTGGGTGTAGTGGGAGCCCAGCTCAACAACAATCCAGTTTCCTGGGCTTCTCTCTCCTCTCTACCGGCCTGTTGCCTTCTGGCTGCCCTCTCCCTGGCCCTCCCTTCCTTCTGCTCCATCTGAGGGGGTCACTGTGCCCTGGATATTTCTTTGCTTCCATCTCATTAGAAACCACCCTTCCTCAAACTATAAATCTTTTGAATTAGTTGCGAATGTGTTCAGTGTCACTGAGCTAAGGTGGGCACTTATGGTTTGAGGTGTAACTTCCCCCAGGGAACCGGCATAGACTGATGAGAGGACTCTGGAGAGTTAGTGGGGGAGACAGGCTGGGGGAGACAGGCTGGGGCGCACAGCTTCAGTACCACTTCTCAGATCCTGGCTAGAGGGGGCCTACGTCCCTTCTAGCGGCCACTGGCTTCCCCCACCTCTGAGTTCAGCCTGAGTCATCCGCTTCCTTTTATTTAACCCTAGGACCATTCTTGGAATAGCACTGGATTTTCTTGATGTCATTCAGCTAAAATTCAGAGTGCCGTTCATTTCCTGACTTTGCTGGCAATCACCAGCTGCATTTATCCTCACACTAGAGCAGGCTGTTTGGCCACAGATGTGGATGAAACAATAGTAAGTTATGTTCAATGGAGGGAGGTACTTAATAATTAAGGTTGACCTACCTCTGCCTTGGGAAAAGTGATATCTAGCTTTCAAATAAAGTCTCTTTCATTACAATCAAGGTCACGGAAGGGGACTAAGGGCATGCGGTACACACACGGAGCAGAGTGGACCCTCAGATTTAGCATTTACAGCTTTCCTGGTGCATGGCAAGTAGCAATTTCTACCTGTACAGAGTACATATTTTAATTTGGTTCTGAATGAAGCCAGCGCGCAGTGTAAGCCTGCTGGCCAGACATAGTGAGGAGGTCCATGAGAGGTATAGTGCTCGGCCAGAAAGCAAGGGGAGTGGCCAAATTAAACACAAAAACGGGCAATTTGTTGGTGGTTCAGTTCTCCACATATTCTATTCTGAAATAAATCATGACTTGTGAATTTATTTTAGCAAGTGCTGTGGCAAAAGCTAACCTTCAGTGGAAACTAAAAAGGTAATGAACATGTGCTATGAGGATGTGCTCTCAACATCTCCCTAAACACCCACAGCTCTGTGCTACAGTAATCGTACTCCCTACTTTGTGACACACACTGCATTGTCTATGTGCTTTATCATACACGGAAAGTATATAGTGTTGTTAATATAGAGACAAATTAATATTTGTAGACGCAGACATATGCAGAGATATTGGGAGTTAATGTCACCTGTGTATATACAATGAAGTATATATGTAATAAAGTAGGTAACATGCTGTGTGAGAATGAGTCCAGGCAACGCGTAACTCTCTCTCTCATGTATTAATCATACTAGGTACTTTATTGTGTGTATAATACAGTATAGATAGAAAAGTAATATGTATATAAAATAAATTACATATGTAATAAATACACAGTATGATTAATAGACATGATATATAGAGAGATTTGGGGAATTATACATTGCCTACATAGACACAAAATGTATATGTAATAAAAACACATATGTAATTAAGCATGTATATAATACATATGTAATAAAGCACCTAGTATTAATATATGGAACAAATCTTTAGTATAATTATTTGTATATGTATTTATATTTATGTAATTCATATATGTACATATAATACATGTGTATATAGTGTATGTTCTACATAAAATCAATAGGTTGAAGTGACTTCTTAGATTGTGTTTCATGGTGTTGGTCTCTTTCCAGTTTTGCAATTTATTCTCGCCTACTCATTTATGCTAACGGAGATGGACGCTAACAATTACTCTTGAAGCCTTAAGAATATACAAATGCAAAATCCATCATCTTATGAAGCTAAAAAAAAAAACCCCACTATTTTCATGCACTAACAGCCCCACATGGAGGTTAATTAAACAAATGCTAATTTCCTAATCTGCTGATGACTGTTAAAATAGTTTTCATCGCCAGAGATTAGCTGTTAAGATATATATATATATCCTCACAACCAGACCTGCTCTTTTTCAAAACATAAATGTTCTGATTTAATGGAAAATCACTGCAGGGCACAAGTATAAACTATAAAACAATTAAAATCATAAATCCAAACGGCAGCAATTCCCAGTGAGTTTTACAACATCGAACTAAGCAGCTGCCCATCTGAAAAGCTGTGCCCTGGGCCCTGCAGGTGAGCTGGCTGGAGCTAGGGACAAGGGACAGGCATGGGCAGCTTTTGGTGGGTGGCCTCCAGTGAGAACCCACGGCAGGCTGGAGTCTGTGGGACAGTGGGATCATCAGCCCAGGCCTCAGGAGGTCCCAGGGCAGAGGCTGGCCACAGGTTGCTAGCCTGCTTGTTTTCCTTTCTTAGAAAAAAAAAAATTCATTCACGCCTTTAGATATTTCCTGAGCAACTACTATGTGGCATATACTATTCTTGGCACAGAGGAAACAAGGTTCCTGCGCTCGTGGAGCTTACATTCTAGTGTGGAAGGAGACATCAGTTAATATAACAATAAACGTATGTTAAAGAATGAAAGTGCTAGGAACATTGAGGCTGGAATGAACTCTGGCCCATGTCCTCATCTCTCTTCCATGAAAAGATGAGTATTTACTGAGCACCTTCCAAATGCCTGGCCTTTGTGAGATGACTTTCAAGAGACAGAATGCTAAGCTGTAGCTTCTGTCACCTGCAGGTGAAACCAGGAGCAAGCCGTAAGCCACCTGCTCAAGAATGGCATTTGGTGAGGATTTACTAGTGTACCTCGTGTGGATGATCTCATTTAAGTCTCCCCAAAACTCCCCAGAATGGGTACCACCATTGCTCCCATCTTACAGATGGCAAAACTGGGGTCTGCAGAGGGTGAATGCCTTGCCCAGAAACCCACTGCTAGCTTGGGGGTGGGGACCAGGATTTGCAGCCCACAGAGCAGCCTCCTAATCACCCCCCTCCCCCGCCCCGTGTGGGTCTAAACCAGGTGGTGGAGACCAGTGGGACTGGAGGAGTTTCTAACCAGCTGGAAGCTCCTTGAAGAAGGGCCCACATCTGCGACACCGTCTGTATCCTCCCCGGGCCCCCCGGGGCCTGCTCCGGGGCCAGGTGCCAGGAGAGGTCATCACATACTGACAGCTGGGTCATTCTCTGCGGGTCTCACTTCAGGGTCACCCCAATATCCAGCCCAGGAGGTTGTGAGGTGTGGCAGTCCAGTCCTGACTTCACAATAACTGCATTTCTTTGTCAACCAGAGATCTAGATTTGGGGCCCTTGGAAAATTGGTTACAGGTCAAGGGCGTAAGGATCAGGAAACATTTACCAAAACAGGGACTCTCCATGATGCCACTTAAGGATCAATAGGGCAAAACTGTGTGAGACGGAGCAGGGGGCTGTGGTATCTGAAAGACATGACTTTGGAGATTACTCGAGTTCTGACTTACTAACAATACGTGAAGACAATGACTTAACCTCACCAAGGCTCATGTGTCTCACCTATAAAATGGGGATAGCAATTACTCATTTCAAAGGCTTACTGTGATGCTCAAATAAGATAATAGGTAAAAATTTATTCCAGTTCCTGGCACAGGGTACGTGCTTGACAAATATTGTTCCAATTTCCCTTTGTGAACAATTTCCAAACTTGATCATTGAAACCACTCGTTTCATACTCCTCCCTCACCTACAAAAAAAATGACTGTTTGCCCCATAAATAGATTTGAATGCCTGCTGTTTTTTTTTTTTTTTTTCTCAAACTGACCACTTTACAAGTGACACCATAAGGGAGCAGCACAATGGTAAACAACCACCAGAAGGGGAAACCAGAATGAAGAAATAGAACTAGGAATTATAGAATAGTGGCTGTGCCCTTGCTGCTAGACTTTATTTCCCCACCATAACTGACTTGGTGAGTCAGTTGACTTGTGTGAGTTGTGGAAGGACGCGGGACATCAAGGCTTGGCCAGTTTGGTACTCCTGTGACTTCTGAGGCAGAGGCGGGTGGGTGAAGGGACTGAGCTGACCAGGCTGTGGGTTCCCATGATCACGTTTATGAGGCATGGCTATGTCCAGCCTCCGTGGTCCCTGCCCATTTCTCATTGATTTTCCAGCTTGCCCACTGTATCTGTGACCGGCTCCATCGTTGTTCCCCAAATTCCTTTTCTGTGCAAGTCAGCCAGCGCTCTGCTCGGCACTAAGACCCCTGACTAAGACCCCGGGTCCCAGGCCGGTCTAACAATCCCTCACTCATCAGTGATAGCAGGCAGCCCATGATGACAGCCGCTCACTCTCAAAGGCTTCCAACCTTGGAACTATCTCAGGAGCCAGACCAGTGCACTCTGAGAGTGGAGAGCCCTTGCTGGTCCTCATACACTCACAAGTACCTGTAGATCAGCTACTGTGTGCACAGAACTGATGGAGAACAGAGATTGATATGGTGAAAAGCAGTCAGGGGCTACAGAATAAGCAATATCACATCTAGTATGTCTCCATGGCTCTAAAAGTAGCCTGGAATGAAGAGTAGCCACACAATGTATGTTGACATGACCCACGGACCTCCAGAAGCAGAGAGGTTAGGATCAGATGGTGGTTTAGGGCCCAATCTCTCTCTCTCTCTCTCTTTTAAAGAGCTTATATAGCTGTTTCTACACCAACTTCAAGAATAAGAGAAAATACTAAGCTGCTATTAAAACCTGGAGGAATCATTGTTAGGGCCATTGTATTAAGAGGATTCTAAGAGTCCAGGGCTTTAGCACTATGAAAAGGAAATATCAATGGCACAGGTCAATGATTTTGAGCAGAACAGACCTGGAAGCTGTTAGAAAGAATCAAAGCTGAAGCACACAGCTAACTGGGAAGGCCCAAGCCTGCAGGCTTTCTGGCCCCAAGCCCTGCTCTTTCCATACTTTGGCCCTCAACTCCCAGGCAAAGGGTGTGGAGGCCTAAAATAGCATAAACTGACCCTAGCTGTTAAAGCTCAGCCAAACTACCCATATTTCAAGGGAGCTCATCTAGAGAAGTCTGTTACTGCTGGGCCTTATGAAAAGTGTAAGTTAGAGAGGCATCTTCACTCTCCGGAGCCTCTGCTCCTTCTCGCCTGGTCTTCCTCAGCGCTGCCCTCTTCCCGGCCCGGGGCCCGCTGGCCTCTGCCTGCGCTCCCAACCAGCCAGCTCCTGGGAAGGCTGCTGTGGCATCGTTACCGTGGGGAGTGAGCGCGCCGGACAAGAGGGAAGGGAATTCACATTTGTCAAACTCCTGCCATGTGCCAGGTGCTGCAGGGAGACCCAAGAACACTACGTGAGTTTCTACCAGGAAAAAGCTTTTAAGCTGGCCTTAAAATGGAAAATATATATTTAAGTACTGATAAACATCAAATAAGAGGTATACCTATTAAGGTCTTTGCAGAAACTGTTCTCTCTGCCTAGAACGTTCTTTAGCTCTCTTCCTTGGCCAACTCGCATCACTAACTTCCTGCAGGAAGCTCTCATGGGCTCCCCCAGTGAGCTTCAGGGCCCCTCCTAAGGGGTCCCAAGGCACCTGGATCTCCCCTGGCATAGTATTCATGACAATGCAATCTGAAGGTCTATTTATTTGTCTATCTCCCAAACTAGGCTCGAAGAAGGGATGAAGGCACCACGCTGAGTTCACCACTTTATCTCCACAGGACCTTGCATGGTGCCTAAGATGCAGGAGGCACTTAAAAAAACCTGTGGGCTGACTAAGAATGAACACAGGTACTCAGAGGAGACTCAGAGAGATCTCTGTGGGCTGAAGGTGGTCAGATTCCAAGACAGCAGGCGCTTGGGAAAATTTACTAAAGAAAGATCCATTAAGTAATTTTCTTCTGGAAACTTACTGTTGCCTGTGCCACAGCTCGGATGCCAAGCTAATCAAACAACACGGCCTGAACCCTCTCTACAAGAACCAACCTGCTGGGTTATTAGCACCCCGACTTGGCAGCCTCAACCCCATTGCTTGCATCTGCCATGCTGTTTGCAGAGATTAACTTCCTTAAATAATTTTTAATCATTTTAAGCAGGTACTTCACTTAGACACAATGAAGACACGTACAACTTGATTTTGATTCACATTCCATTTTGTTCTGGTGGTAATCATGTATGGAATGGACTTTGATTTTCATGCTTATTTAATCCTAATGTGAATTATGAATGACTCACTGTCCTAGGCTGAACATCTGTTTTTCTCAGAGGATCCTTACTTATTATGTACCTACTAAGTGTCCCTGCACTGTTAATGTTTTGTTCGTGTGTGTGTGTGTGTGTGTGTGTGTGTGTGTGTGTGTGTGTGTGTCCTCATCTATTAGCATGTGTGAACTTAGGAGAAGGAAATTAACAAAGACACTAAAAAGTGGAAAAAGTCCTTCAGTTAGTTGTATTTGGCTAGATGAAGTCAGTGACTAATTCATTTCCCTCCTGATGATATAGAGTAAACCATATATAGGAAATTGACTTTTCTTCTCCCTTCCCCCCTTTAAGCCCTGCCTGGCAAGAGCCAACCCCTGGTCCGATGTGCCAACTTCAGAAAAGATTCCTTTGTTCCAGATAAAATGATTCCCAAAACTCAAACTTTCATTTTAAACTCAGTCATTGTTACCAAAAATGTCCCCTCAAAGTCACTGTGTGTTCACTTACTGATTGGTTCCAAAGAACTTCCTAGAAGAGTATAGTCTATCAGAAACCAAACAATCCTCTTTGTCAGCCACATAATGGGGACTGTGCCTATTTTTCCTTTCTAACACAACTTGGATCATTGAGTTCTCCAGAATGGATGAAGTATGGCACTGTCCATCAATTCATTTTCCCAAATATTCTTCCAAAAACGTTGATTCTAATATTTAGATTTCTGTAAGTAGAAATCGACTAAATTCCAATTTTCTACAGTATGGCAGTGAAGGACTAAAGTATGGCAGTGAAGAAGAACTTGAGAAATTGCTAGAGAGAGAGAGCACTGAGCAATTGGTGGCTGAAGTAGGCAAGACACCATTGCAAATAAGTACCAAAGTGTCTGATTTGTGCCCCAGTGAGATAGTCCAAGTGGGATATCCTTTTTTTAATTCCAGAAAAGATTTGACTGTGTATAAATGGTTCATTTCAAGACTCTCCATATTTACCAACTAGGTAGAGGTTGCTAGTGGAGAAATATTTTTAATTGTTTAGGGCCACCTGACATTATATAAACATGCAACACATCCATCCTTATCACTCACAATATTGGCTGTGTAAAGATCTTTGCCAGATGTACAAGATCAGAGAGCTGGAAGACTGGTTCCCAGTCCTTAAAGAATTTGTAGCATGTTAAAGTTAGATCAGTGAGTGACGTTTTGGGTACAAAGAGTATGATCTCTTTCCTCTACCCAGAAGCTCTAAAAGAAACACAGAGCCATGGATTTCCATGGTCATTTTTCACATAAGCAGGACTCTCCACCTGGTGAATGAACACAGGGCAGTGTCAAGGGTACCGATCAGGTAAGGTTTATTGAGAAGGCACTTGATTATATTAACATCAGCTCAGTAGGTTAGTATTTAAAAGGAGGTTCTCTCTAGATGGTTGTCTATTCATAATCCTTGTGTCGTCTCAGGAGGCAAAAACACCATTGTAATTAGAAATGAGAATAGTGTCCACTGTTCGACACTAACCTCTCTTCATTTACAAGCAAACATTTTAAAATGACTTTTCAAACTTGGTGAAACCCCTTGATCACTGTCAGTTGCTTGAACTCGGCAGAGCCTTGAGTCTGCTTCCCCTTCAGATCAGTACGTGCCTCATAAACACTCCTTTCCTTCATTCATTGTTGGCAACTTGATTTCTTTGTGCGTGGGAGGGTGCTAAACCTTATCACCCAACACCAAAGAGGGTGGGAGGAGGAACAAGATCCAATATGACCTTAAAACCGATACATTTGCCTTTGATCCATGTGATATGGATTTCTTAAGGATTCTAAGAGTAAACAGGTGAAATCATTCACCCCCCCCAAAAAAAGTAATTCCTTTTCTTTTGGGTAGTGCTTTGACACTTCCCCCAAATTCCTTTATCTTCACGATCTCAATGAACCTTATTTCAGTCTCCTACTTCTCAGTAACTGTCCTACAATTGGAGGCAATAGTTTAAGACATTAATATGTGTAACTTGCTTATCTTTTTACTCTGAGTTTCCTCTTAGCAGTGTGTAGACAAAAAAAAAAAAAAAAGGCGGGGGTGGGGGGCTCAAGTGTTTTCCTTTGTAAGGCTCTTCCTTTCCTTGTATTTGCACATTTTTGCTAGCGAACTTGAGTAAACCTTCCTCTTAAAGATTAAACATAGCACCCCAGAGAGAGGTTTCAGAAACCATGACCAATGGGCAATAAATATTGCCACAATGACCAATGGCAAGGTGGTCTGGTAAAAGTTTCTAGAATCTTTCCTCAAGCTTTAGTAGGAAGGACCAAATTTAATTTTATGTGAAAAATAATCTGGCTTTGCTCAGACTCCTCTATGTATAACGGAGGCAAACACCTGTTGGCACGGGGTAAAGAAACCAGGCTACGGTGCCCAGGGCCAGGTTCCCATGTGGCTCCCCCACTTCCTGCCTACAGGATCTTTTTGCTTCAAGTTACAACTTGAAGTCTTGGTTTCTCCATCTATAAAATGAGGACAGTATTATCTACCACATAGGCTGTGTTCCCGAGGGTTAAATGAGAGGACATATAGAAAACGCTCATTACTAGGCACAATTTAAGCCCTCAATAGCTATTATTACTCATTTTCAAAGTGAGAAGCTTCCCATATCACCCCAGACCCAGGCAAGGTCAGAGGGAGACGATGAGTGCTCTTTAGGGTATTTTACCACTAAGGTCATCTTTAAAGAGACCCAAACCTAAAACTTCCCCACTGCCAGGACGGTGGTTACCTCCTAGGGGGTGGGGTGGTACTGATGCAGGGCTGTAGGAAAGTCTGCTGGGGTGCTAGAAACAGTCTGTACCTCGATCTGCATTATATGGCGCTGCAGTCATGGAAAGGTTTATTCACATATAAGAACTGTGTACTTCACTAGAGGCCTATTAGACCTCAACAAGACAAAAGAAATAAGAAGGGAGGAAGGGATGGAGGGAGGGAGAGAGAAAAAGGAGGAGGAAAGAAGGGGATAAAAAAAAAAAGAAAAAAACAAGGAGCAGGCATAAATCATTTTCCCTTAATCCGCCTCGCTCCATGTAAATTACCCACAAACCCAGTTTCAGGAGGGGATTGGTCAAGGAGTGAGCCAACTTGTACAGAGACATTCAAGAGTGTCATTTTGAGTATACATTTAGGTGTACGGAGTAATGGGAGTATATGCTCAGAGATGGCACGTTGGTCTGTTCTCAATACTACTGACATACTGAAATTGGTGAACCTGACCACCAACCCAGAATTGCTGGTCAGCAAACTGGTCAACATTTTCTGGCCATCCCCTAACAAGTCCTGCAGCATGCTAAGTCCTATAACTTCCCTGTGGGCACCTCTACCATCTCAGAGCCCACTATGCTGCAGACCGGGCAGGTGTTTGCAGGTACTGACTATGGGTGTCAAAGACAGGCAGTGAATGCACTGGGCACCCTGGAGTCAGAGAGAATAGAACCGGGAGACTTCTCTCTCAGGGCGCAGGGTGGAGCCTGTCTCAGGGGACTCGGGCGGAGCCTCCTCAGTCTGATCTCATGCCATAAAACGTTCAAGGCAGTCTGGTCCCAAGAGGCCATAAACAATACGAAGTCTACTTTACAATGGGTGCACTGCGGTGGAAATGAAAATTGTCTACCGATGTATTCTTAATCCCTTTAATCCCAAGAACACCAAACCATTCCTGGCATAAATCTTCCCATAAAAAATTAAAGGGTGGGGTGAAGTTAAGGTGCTCTGGTTAGATTGAGTTATGATGGTAAAATGACTCTAACAAATTTTTTTGTTTGTTTGTTTGAAGCAAAATTTATGTGGAGAGAAGTGGTTTTAGTTTGTGAATGGGTCAAGCAGTTCCAAAGGATCCTGCCACATGTTCATTTTAACCAAACCTGAGGGCCACCTGGAGCAGGGAAACTGATATTAATACATGAATAAGAAGAGAGGATCATACTTGGACTATTCCAGTTTTTATGGTATGGGTAGATTAAATATTTTCTTGATTTAACATTTACAGAAAAAAAAAAAGCTCCTCTGGTTTTTCAAACACGGGTGGAATTCTTTCACAAAACGTTTAATACTATCTCTGAGGTTTGTTTGTAGGATCTTGGAGAGTGGAGAAAAGGAAATGAAGTGACAAATGGATATCTCTCCCTTATGCCTTCCCCTTATCTTCAAAAGGGTTCAAAAAGCCTTCAGCATCTCGATCTGATTTCTTCAGGGCCTGAGAACGCTGCCCTTCTGGCCGTGCTCCCCCTAAGCTGCATAACCCTTACTAGCCCAAACGAGGCACCTGTTAACTCACAACCTCTCCACACCATTAGAGCTGTGTCATCAGAGAACTTCAGAGCCAGGCAGGGAGTTTCAGCCCCATCACCACCGGCATGTAGGACGGATGCTTTGTGGTGGGGGCCGTCCTGGGTGCTGCGGGCCGCGTAGCATCACCCACGGTTTCAATCCGCCAGATGCCACAGCAGCCCCCTCCCCATTAAGTGATCACCAGAAACGTCTCCAGACATTGCCCATTGTCCCCTGGAGGCAAAATCACCCCCACTGAGAACCACGTCAGAGGAACGTCAAGAATCATCAGGTCCAATCTCAACAGGGGGCTGAAGAAACTATGGCCAAATACAGCGTTCTGAACCTGAGTTCTGTGCTTTCCCCCTAAACAGTGCCGTTGCTTGAGAACCAAATTCCATTTTTTTTTTTTTTTTCCTTGAGCTCCATGCTGGGGAGCTGAGTTGCCCAAGTCTATTGTCCAGAATGACAACACTTCCTGGAGCCTTACGAACAAAGGGGCCTCGAGGCTCTATAGGCAAAGCACAGCATCCTTGGGTGGTGCCCAAGGGGCCACCCATCTGCAAACTCCCAGGACACCCACCAACCGGAAGCTAGGAGAATCCAACCAGTTCCCAGGTGGCATTTTAAAAGACACATTATCACCATAACTTCTATCCCAATTCCAGCCACAGGCATTAAGAATCCTCAAGCCAAAAGTGAAATATGCTAGATGAATGTCATTAACAGACTAGGTGGGTGTTTCTTGCTAGCTCCTGGTTGAGAAGAATGTAGCTCTCTGTGTCTTGAACATCGTGTGTCTTTTAGTCCACTGGTTCAGAAGATCTCTTTGTAAGAGTGTCTTCGCTTGCTAAGAGGTGTTGGTTTCTGGGGAAAGAACTTGCTGGAAACGGTGCTACCTCTTTCAGCCCTAATGTAAACCACACTGCAAAATGAGGCACTATGCTAATAACTAAATTCATCCTGAACAGCCTAGAGGGACTAGCAATTGGAGGAATTCAGAAAACATGAGCCCCCGGGGCTCATAAGCCACATTTAAAGCATTTAGAACCACTCAAATGTTTTTTATGCTTAAAGGAATTTTATTTACGATAAGAATTTGAATGTCTTCTTGCCTCCACCCCACCCCTTATTTATAAAGATTAAGTGACATCATTTAGCTAGAGTAAAGAATGCCCTAAAAAGAACTAATAGGCCAAGTTATTTCTACCATTTAGGAAAGGGGGAAAAAAAAAAAAAAAAAAAAAAAAAACCAAACCAACCAAACAAATGCTTTTTTTTTTTTTTCTCCTTCACAAAAATAACAGAAGGAAAGCTGCTACTGTAATCAGCAGTGATTGGAGGCATTTCCTGTATTTTTATATCAAGCTGGTTGTTTTTTTTCCATTACATACCCAGTGAACTCCAGTTAGGTCAAGACTAGAGAAAAACAGTACTAATTATGCCTTCAAACCCACAAATCTGCTTACTTAGCTCTGCTAATTTGTGTTGACTCCATGGTTCCCAGGAACCAGTGAAAGAAAAATCTTCATAAGCTATTGGCTCCTTCTGCAGGAGCCACGGCCCTCAACGGCCCCTTGGCCCCCCCATCCCACTTAGTTTCTGCATCCCAAGAACACACTTTTGCTCCTTGTGTGTTTCGGGTTGAGATTCAATCCGGTTGTTCAAATGAGAGGGTCTTGGGTCAAACACCAGGCTCCCTGGGTCCGTGTTCCAGGCGTATCTTTGGACAGGTCAATGCCTAAACCTCCAGGTCCCAGAGTTACTCTTGCCCATCACTAGGGATCTTTGTTCTTACGTTTTATTCCCAAGAAGGTCTTCGTCCTTACGCGTCACCTTCCATGCTTCCAAGAGAGCATTAGGAGGCTCCTTATTGAAGTCAGCAACGATGCAGTGCTGACCAAATAGCCTCATCTGTTTGTCTTTTTTGTTACTTCAAGACTTTCCATGGAAAGTGTCCCCCACTGTGTTTCTGCCTTTTTCCCTAATTTTTAGTATCTGGCTTATAATACCACATCACACTGGGCTTCACGGCCAACATGGTATGTGCAGAGCTGCCAGTGCCTGTTCTCCCTTTCGAACCTGAAAAGCTATGGAAAAACTTCTTTATCAATTTGAGGTCATCATAAAAGGGTGACAAGATCTTTGGCCAAACTTGGGCAGTTTCTCTTTCTCCACCCTGTCCCACGACTGCCCACGGACCCACTCTCCTTTGTTTGTGGACTTTGAGGTAGGTTTTCTTCTTGGTGATTCCTCTCAGGCTCAAGTTAAACAAATTACCTCATTGGTTTTGAATGATGAGGCCACAGAGGAGTCTCCCGGGTTGACAAAACTGTCCCAAGGACATTTTCCTCTATATAGGGTTACTTGTCTCTCTGACAGTTTATTCTTCAATTATCCATGCTACTTAACATTTTTCTTATTGTTCAGATGAATTCCATTGTTTGATGTAATAGTCAACTCCCCAGACTAGGAGAGCTGAGGTGGAACTCTGAGGTAAATAAATACCATTCTAAAAGAGCTTCACAGGTTTGAGGATTAGACATGTTTTCCTAGCCCTTCTGCGATTACCTTAGATGACCCCACTCTTCAGCTACTGCTATACTTTCAATTCAAAGCTGGACATCTTTAGTGTCAACCTCACAACAAATCCACTACTCTTAGAGATCATTTACCAAGTGCCCAGTTCCAAAGTAAGATATTATGAGGGAGGAAAAATAGCAATAAATAATCACTATGCCCTGCCTATGTCCTTCTCAAGCATTACCTCATTTAATATTCCTAATGGTCACGGGGTGCCTGGCTGGCTCAGTCGGAAGAGTGTGCGACTCTTGATCTCCAGGCTGTGAGTTCAAACCCTGCACTGGGTACAGAGATTACTAAAAAAAAAAAACAACAAAAAAACAAAAAAACAAAGAAAAAAAAACAAAAACAAACAAAACTTAAAAATATATATTCCTAACAGTCACATGAGGTAGGTAGTATTCCTATCCCAGTTTTAAAGGAGGAACTTGAAGGTCAGAAAGGAACAGAACAGGTCAGCATGCAAAGCCAGAACCCCACCTGTCCAGGTGTGTCTGGCTCACACGTGTGTGATCGTCCAGCCAGGCTGCTGCATATCAGGTCCCTGGTAGTTACTATGGAGAGCACTGAGGCTGCCGCTTCTGCCCCCTTGATTTCTGGACCTCGTGTAGAATTTATTTTAGAATGCGTCATTTCAAAGCCTCTCAGATAAACCAGGATTTTGCCATTAAATGCACACACTATTTTTGACACAAAATGATTTTCAGAAATCAGGTTTACTCCTAAAGGAGGACCCATCAGACACGAAGGACACCATTCAAAAAAAACCTAGAGAGGAGTATAAAAATACTCCAAATAGCTACCCTATGACCCAGCAATTGCACTCCCGGGTATTTATCCCAAAGACACAGATGTAGTGAAAAGAAGGGCCATATGCACCTCAACGTTCCTAGCAGCAATATCCGCAATAGCCAAACTGTGGAAAGAGCCGGAATGCCCTTCAACAGACGAATGGATGAAGAAGATGGGGTCCATATATACAATGGAATATTACTCAGCCATCAGAAAGGATGAATACCCAACTTTTACATCAACATGGATGGGACTGGAGGAGATGATGCTAAGTGAAATAAGTCAAGCAGAGAAAGACAATGATCATATGGTTTCACTTATTTGTGGAACATAAGGAACAGCATGGAGGACATTAGGAGAAGGAAGGGAAAAATGAAGGGGGGGAATCGGAGGGAGAGATGAACCATGAGAGATTATGGACTCTGGGAAACAAACAGGGTTCTAGAGGGGAAGGGGTGGGGGGATGGGTTAGCCTGGTGATGGGTATTAAGGAGGGCACGTACTGCATGGAGCACTGGGTGTTATACGAAAACAATGGATCGTGGATCACCACATCAAAAACTAATGATGTATTGTATGGTGACTAACATAACATAATAAAAAAAAATTTAAAAAATACTCAAAGTAAAAGCAGTATTTTCCTGGGGCGCCTGGGTGGCTCGGTTGGTTAAGCGTCTGCCTTCGGCTCAGGTCATGATCCCGGGGTCCTGGGATCGAGCCCTGCATCGGGCTCCCTGCTCAGCGGGGAGCCTGCCTCTCCTTCCCCCACTCCTCCTGCTTGTGTTCTTGCTCTAGCTGTCTCTTTCTCTCTGTCAGTTAAATAAATAAATAAAATTAAAAAAAAAAAAGCAGTATTTTCCTCTGAGAATAAAGTATCCCAGGAGGACTCTCTCAAAGGGGATGACAATACTCATTTGGATGTATAAATTCTGGTATGTTTACCTAAAAAAAAAATCAGTCCATTTCCTTATGGCAGAATTGAGAACTTCCCAGCCTCCTGATGCCCTTGCCTGCTTTCTGAAAGAGCTAATGTGACAGGATTTTATAGTACGTTTGATAGTCACCTGTGGTTTTATTCCTCATGTTCTTTCAAACATTAAATTGGGTTCTTAGCTATTAAAGATAAGATCCTTTGTTTCATGTTCCTTCTTATATGAAATTTGACCCACAATTTTCTTTACTGCGGGCTTCCCTTTAGACAATAGCGAGAAAAACCACCAAAAAATTCTTTAGATTCTCCAAGTGAAATATCTTTCTGCTATCCACGGTTAGGTTTTCCCTTCTGCAAACCTCAGTGCTGAAGCACATGTTCATTTGCTACTTTCTCCTTCCCCTAATTTCAGTATAGGACGTTTTTAATCCTCATGTTTCTCTAGCCAGCCTTTCAAGGAGTTTTCACTTTTGTTTTGTTTGTTTTTTGTTTTTTTTAACAGAAAAAGCATTATTTGCGATTATTAAACGACTGTCTCTGGCCAACCACACTGGAGAGTGGGGACAGACAAATGTAACCTGGGCCGGTGAGCACATGGAGGCTCTGGGGTTAGCACTGTTATTAACACAGACCAAATCCTATCAGTGACATGGCTTTTGGTTAAGGTGGGAAGTGGGGAGGAACTCATCCTCAGGACAACCCAGACTTCTGAGCTCACGATCGTTCCAAGCTATCCACCATATGGGGTTACTGTACTGGGTTACCCCAGAAGCTCTCCAATCTCCTTTTGCATTTTTCCTCCTCCTCTTATTTTATTCGAAACACCTAGGTCACAGTTACCCCACTGCTTGTTACCCAGCATGGAAATGGTTTAAGTTAGAATCCTGAAGCTTCTCTTTATGGATTGTAGGTGCAAAGCAGCTCATGCCCAGGTGTGCACACTGTTTTATGAGAAGTTCTAAAGGCTATCTCTCACTTGACGTTCTCCATCTGTAGGTGTGTGTCCCCGTGTCAACAGGGGTATCCTCCCTGCCAGAGGCTTACCTCCTATGCAGCTGTAGGCTGGGCCCCTTGGAAGGCCACGGACAAGGAGAGGACATGGCCTCTGGCCAAGGGCTCACAATTCAGTTGGGAAGAACAACAAAAATTAAGCATGTTGAGACTGAGCAAGCACTAAACCCCTACCCACACTCTGAAATCCCACGGCCACTGGGCAAATGCTCATTCATCTTTTGGGGAAATCTCACCCCAATCCTCCGGCCCCTGCAACATTATGAAGCAAGATTTTTCCTCCTGTAACTTTAGGCCTTTGGTTCCTGATAGTAAGGAATTTTGTCTCACATTGTTAAAGAAAACCAAAGGGTCATATACGAAGGTAACAGAAAAGAAGGCAAATAATGGGAGAACCTTCTCTGAGCTGTGCTCCCCAGGATACCCTCTGTGACGGGGTGCTAATCACAGACAGAGAGAAAGGAGCCTGTGTTTGATTCCAAGTAGGTTCTAATTATAGCTCTGTCTCTTATTTCCATTGAAAACACTGATTTATAATTCAGACACACACACACACACACACACAGAACTTGGTAGCTTTTGAAGCAAGTACTGACACACATATAGATAGCTCCAAACTCTTGCTTCATGCTTGCAACGGTACGTTCCCTCATCAATGGCCAGATACTGTACTGTATGCCCACAAATGTGTCCTTAGAGTATAAAGGGTGCCCACTGGAGAACACTGTGGAATCTTCAGGGAATTGGGGCTTCTGGGTTCTTTACACCTCTTAACACATTCTTCCAGTCATGCGCTCAGTGGCTTAACTCTGGACAAGACGGACTGGGTGGACATTGTGTGCTGGGGATTTGGGTTTTATGGGATGTGCATTTCTTTGTGCTAACAATAACTTGGGTTTTCAGGGTCTCGCTGGTAGCAACCACCTCCGCTACCTCTCAGGAACACAGGATGGGGAGCAGTGTCTGGGAACGGGCCCTCTCTGTGGGAGCTTGCAAGGTCAGGTTGCAAGAGTCTAAAGTGACCAGCTGAGCTTGGAACCTTTGTTCTGCTTTGGATAGTCGATGACTTGTGAAATAATACTTCCCTGCCACTTTATCCAAATATAACCTTCTGGTGCCTAGGACTGAGGCTCACACTCCACCGTGGTCAAGGAGGGACACCAGATGGAGAAACTCTCCAGAGTGTGTTCCACGTGGAGGACCACTCAGGACAGGCTGGAAGGCTTCATGAAATTTTCCCTGCATCTCCTCAGCAGCCCAGGCCAATGGGACGGGATTTCCTGGGATCTTCTAGAACACACAGTCTTGAGAAAAGGGAACCCTAAATACACATTATTAATGCCTCAAATCCTGCCTTTCCTTGGCTTACATAATCCAGATAATTGCTTTATTTCACCATATTTTTAAAATTCATGTCAGTATATCACAAAATTCTCACTGAATCATAAAACACAGTAAAGAGGCTCTCTTGAGGGAAAGAGTTTTAGATTCTTCTAGAAGCCTTGGGCTCTGGAAGGGCAATATTGTTTCCAGCTATGTTGGCCAGGTGATGCCCAGCTTCTAGAATTTTGCGCCTTAACTCAGGAAAATCACGAACAAAGCTCCCTGACCACAGAAAACTAGGTCCAACATAGAAATTTCCTCTTGGACAGGCCTAGGTCTGCATAGGTTTAGTTCTATGCTGTTTGACATGCCCATCACTGCTGGGCCAGGCAGAAACAGAGCCAGGCACTATAGAGTTTTTCTGTGAATGTATGTCTCCCTGCTCATCTGGGTCCAAAGGCCACCCTGCTAGTTGTTCAGACATTAAAAATGTGTCTGGGGAATGAAGAGAGAGGCAGTGATTCATTCCCATTAAACCAAAACTGCAGATTCGGTGGGGGGGGGGGGGAAAATAAATAAAAATATTTGAGAAAAAAAAAAAAAAAAAAAAAAAAAAAAAAAAAAAAAGAATAACCAGAGGTATCCAGAATGTTCTTGAGGAGAAAACTGCAGAGATGAAGCACAATCACCTATCCCCACAACAGCTAGGACTGAGATGAATACATAGCTGGTCTTCCATCAAGATTCACTACTTTATGGTAGATGTGAGAAGGGTGGTTACTGGTCTGTCGCCCCTATTGCCTGAATCAGCCAGGAATCTTTTCTTGCCCCAGAGCTACCCCGTCCAGGGTTGAGAGGGAATCCCCTACACGAGGCATGCCAGAAGCAGCCCCACTTCCTCTCCCCACTGCCACGTCTAACCGGAGAGATCCGTCCCTATGGTTCAGGGCATTTCTCCTGTTAATGTTTAGATCCTTCTATGCACCCTCTGCCTTCCTCAGGTCCTGCCTAGAGGTTCCAGCTCAAAAAGGGAGACTGAGGCACAGGGAACATTTGGTTTAGAAGAAGAGATATGACAACTGATGATAATATCTATGATGGGAGCATCTGCTAGGTCCTGACCACATTCTATGAGGAAGGCATTAATATAAGCGTTTGACAAATAAGGAAACTAAAGCTTAGAGTGGCTTAAAAATTCCCCAAGGTCATATACATCTGTAAGTGACAAGTCTGGTGGGATTCAAAGGCAGAGCTGTCTGACCTCAGAGTTCTGTGTTTAACTGTGGACTACAGAGCAGGTCAAGAGAACATATGCTCAGTCAGTGACTTCAAAACAAAAAACAAAACAAAAAAACTTAGTCCAGATCTATATTCCTATGTATTTAGGGTAATTATTTTCAACTGTGGTGCAGTAATGGCACTGGGGTGTCTAAGTCAGCTGCCGTCCACAAAGTAATTGGATAGTGCTAACACAGTAATTATGGTAATGGTTAATATCTAGTGCTCACTGCCAAACCAAAGACTGTGCTAAGTACTTTGATAAATGGTCCTATGTAAGCTCTACAACCTCCCTGTAAGGGGGGTATTATGACCATGTTTCATAGGTTCTAGAACATACATTTCCCCCCTGCATTTTAACAATTTTGATGAGGTATCTTACAATTAAAATTGACAATTGTTCCTTTCAGTCAAAAGACAACAGAAAAAGGGAGGGGAAAAAGAACAAATGTAATGAGTAGTTACAAAAATGGTAGATATCAATTCAATTGTATCAATAATCTGAATATACCAAAGAAAAATAATCGGAATATTAAAGGACAGAGATCATTGGAGATTAAAAAAACAACAAATAAGACCCAATTACACATGTTGTCTACATGAAACCCACTTTAAACATAAAGATTCAGATAGGTTAAAAGGGATGGAGAAAGAAATACCTAGTCCTCACACTAGCTAAAAGAAAGCTGGATTACCTATATTAATTTCAGACAATGCAGACTTCACAATACGGAAAATTATCAGGAATGAAGAGGCATATTATGTAATGATAAGGGGGTCAATTCTTCCAAATGACCTAAAATCCCCACAGGTATGGACCTAACAACAGAGTATCAGAGTAGAGGCAAAAACTAAGAGAGCTCAAACCCACAATGGGATATACGTCACATCTGCTTGGATGTATAATCAAAAAGCCAGGCGATAACAAGCATTGGCCAGGATGTGGGGAAGTTAGAACCTCCGTACGCTGTTGGTGGGAACAAAAGACCGCACAACCACTCTGGGTAACAGTCTGGAAGTTCTTCAGAAAGTTAAACATGGCTGCCATTCGGCCTGGCACTTTTACTCGTAGGTACACAGTAGAGCTAAATGAAGACATATGTCCACTCAAAGACTTGTACAGTGGTATTTATAGCAGCAGGTAGATAACCCAAGGGTCCATGAACTGATGAATGAATATAAAAAAATGTGCTATATCCCTACAATGAGACACGACGCAGCCATAAAAAGGAACGAGGAACTGATGCACGCTACAACACGGATGGACCTTGCAAACATCCAGAAAGCCAGTCACCAAAAACCATGCCTTGGATGGTTCCATTTATATGAAATATCTAAGGAGAAAGAAGATAGATCAAGTGGTTGCCCAAGGCTGGCGGTGAGGGGTGGGAGGCTGGGCAATGATGGTTAAAAGGAACGAAGCTTCTCTTTGGGGTGATGGAAATGGGCTAAAGCCAACTGTGACTATGTGTGAAGATACAAAAACAAACAAACAAACAAACAAAGACCATTAATTTGTATACTTGCAGTGGGTGAATTGTACACTGTGTGAATTATAACTCAGAAAAATTGTCAGGAAAAAAGATAATTGTAACTGAAGGGAGAAATGGACAAATGGCCTCTTTCAGTGATAGATCCAGCAGGCAGATAATCAGTAAGGATGTGGGTGACCTGAATGGCACTCCCCAACTCCAACTACAGATTCCTTCTATAGCAGTGTGCTGGTCAATGTTTTAACAATAGCTCTTCAGGGGAACAAACCTGGATCCGTAGCATTTGCTGAATTCCACCACTGATTTCAAGCCACTAGCAAAATGTCACTGATCACAGAGCTGGGAAGAGGCACACAGAGTCAGCTTTCCCTTTGGTATGCTGTTGCTGGCTCGTACTGGCGCACAAACCAGACTGTTCAATTTCCAAGAATTTTGTGAGCTGATGGTTCAACATGGGTAGTTTGAAATAGATCACACGGGGAATATTTACACCACAGCCATCAGCTACAAATTAGGTATTTCTGTCAGCTTGGGGCCAGTTTATCAACACATACCATCAAAATACACCCCAACTCATGAATTTTGCCTGTGTCACCGAGAGATACAATGCCCTTGGACAAGTCACACAACCTCTGTTTCAGTTTATTCATCTATAAAGGATGGAACTGGAGGAGTTGACCTCCGAGTTTGCTTCCACCTCTGAAATTCTATCAAATAGTAGGCCTCTCTTCCACAGCCCTCACTTATCATACAATGTAAGATCATGTCCATGTGCAGTGACATTACTTCTCACAGTTCATCTGTGGCCCCCTCAGGATGGTGACCCTGGCCTTCCCTCAAGCCTCATGGCTCACCAGGCCTCCCTCTGTGGTCTGAGATACGGGCATGTAGACCCATGGACCCATCTGGCATTCCCTGACCCCAAGCCTTTGCACATCCTGTCCCCACCTCTTGGCTCACTCTCCCACATCCTCTCATTCCGGTCAACTCCTACTTATCCTATTGGGCCTCTATGGGAGAGGGCACTTCCCCCAGAAAGCCTTCTTTGACTTTCTCCAAGTAGCTGAGGTATCTCTGCTGTGTGGCTCCCTACTACCCTAGCCTTTCCCTATCATCATTCTTAGCAGTTTTTTATTGTTATTGCTTGTTTTATTATCTGGCATCCCACCCAAACTTGAGTGCCAAGAGGGCAGAGAATGTGTGTCTCTTCCTTTTCATGAAGTCCTACACCTGACATACCAAGGGGACTTGACAACCTTGACTGAATAAATGAGCATCTGCTTAAGCACAGTGATCTCTCAACAACAGAGCCTTTTTTTTTTTTGGTTGCTTCTTAAGAAAAGATGCAAATCCAGATAGAAATCCCCTTTGGATGAATGCTTTTACGTTAGCAGATTTCTAACTTGGGAGCAAATTTCACTGGACAGATGCCCCACTTCTGAGAGGGTTTTTGACCCATGGGCATGAGATTCTCAGTCCCAATGGGACCACAACTTTCTAAGCAAGCAGCCCCGTTCTTCAGCCACTTCCTGCCCATATGGTGGGTCTCAGCCCCTGAAGGGAACTCTGCTCACTACCGGGATAAACATTTAACTTGGCTACATCAGAGCTTTGAAAAACTATTCATTTTGATTAAGAGGAAGGACTGTGGAGACATTAGGAAGGGGAACCCACATATGGTGATTTGATACTCAAAGAGCAGCAAATGGGACCACCTACCAATGATGTCTTATGTTCCAAGGGATCATGGGAATCACGGGCCACACCTCTGAACCCTTCCAAAGGGCACCAGGTACTCTTGCTACTTGGATTCAGTTACCTCCAGAGCCTCACTAAGATCATTTGGAGACGCTTTTCAGAGTTTCATTTTCAGATTCTGTCAAAGGCATTCCCAGACCAACATCTTAGGGTCACAGGGCTAGACCAACCAATCCTGCCTACCTATAGGGAACTGAGGTCCAGAAAGGAGAATTTGCCTAGGTCACTTGGCCAAGGCAGCGCCTATTAGAGTTCTGGGCCCTGATTCCCAGCCCCATGTTCCTTCCACTGTAGCGCGTCATCAACCAGACACTGAAGAATAAAAAGACTCATGGAAGGGGCACAGCACACAGAGACAAAGGGCCCAGGGAAATGATGGTCCAGCAAGAAATCCATTAGAAAATTCATCCTGTGGCCAAATATGTTTAGAAAATTCCCCCCACCTTCCTGGAGGTGTTTCCTCGATATATTTGAATGGGCTGGCCAAGAAATCAAGGGCCATGGGGCAAAACCATAAGTTTAGTGTAACTGGGGGGAAGCTCTCTCTATAGGATCTTTCAACCAAGAAACAGTTACAATACAATGTGAGAAATGCTATTATATAATGTAACAGATGCAATGTTAACAGGAGGAAGAGGGGACTAACTACGCTGGAAAGGGCCAGGGTAAATGAGCTGAAGCTGAATCTCAAAGGATGTGAGTTAGGAAAAAAAAAAAAAAAAAGTGAAAAAGAAGATATGGGATTCCAGGGGAAGGCAAAGGGAGGAGTCCCGTTGTGACTGTTGATGTTCAGGATCTAGGCAACACAGGTACAGTGTGTGTGGCTGTGTCGATGAGGACACCTGTCGGGCTCAAGAAAATATTCGAGGAGGAGCTTGGCGGGGAAACACTTGAGAAGCCAGCAGGGTGGGAGTGGGGGGTAGAAAGGGAATGTGCGCAAATCCCAGAGATGAAACTAGTTAAGAGGGTCAGCTTGGGGTTGGCTTTGGGTAAGAGGTAGAAGTAGTCTAGACATTATCCTGATAACAGAGAGTGATTGCAGACTTCTGAGCCAGAGAGTGCGTCAACTCCTTGTTTTATGATAATTAATCTGCAGGAATGGTCAGCCTGTTACCACATGACCAAAGAAAGCAGCAAAGACAATTAAGTGTGACCCTTGTGGCCTCCACGTGCTGAAGCACCCTGCCTGACCCCACCCCCACCCCCCAGCCTGAGCCATTCTCGACTCAGCCAGGGCCCGCAGAGACCACAGGACTAGCTCAGATGTTCACATACACTCTGCTTACCACGGGGCAAAGCCACCCATTGTTTGCTAAAATAATTCCCATTTTTAGTAGTTCAATCATTAGTCAAAGTCATTGAAAAAACAAAATCCTCTGATTACACCTAGGAAGGATTCAGGTTCGACTGTTGACTACATTGCAGTAACGCATGCTCCAAGATCTCTACTTTATAGAGCACGTTTTATAGCCGTAAAACAATAGTCATAAAATAATAATATAAAATAATAGTCATAAAAATAACAGGCATTGATTCCCTCCTCCTAAGGCCAGTCCCACCTTCTCAGACTCGTCTTTGTTTGGAAGCTCTAACTGACAAGGCATTTTCAGCCATTTGCCAGCCAGGAGGATCCACTCATGGTGAGATTTTCAAGATGGACAAAGTGAATCTTATCAACTGTTCACTCAGCCACTTGTGAAACAGAACAGTAGGACAATAATGGCAGCAGCTAACACTTAGGGAGTACTTACTTTGTACCACACACAGTCATAATTACTTTACAGGTATCAATGTGTATTTGCTTCTTGCAATATCCCTCTGAGGAAGGGAACACCTCCACTTCACAGATGAAGAGACTGGGGTTTAGAGAAGTAAGTTCCTTGCCCAAGATCATATACCTAATGAGCAGTGAAGACAGAGCTTGAGCCCAGAAGTCCTTTACCACCATACTGGGTTCTCAGTTCTATGGGAGGTGTCATGAGAAATACAAAAATAGATGACAAGTTCCTCGATCTTTTTTTTTGAACACATACTATGTGTTGAAACCCTCAAACAGGTTTAATCAGGAATTTCCCTCTGGTTCCAAACTTCCTGTTTGCTCTGAGCCTCTGATGTCAATGAGAGTCAGAATTCTACTCTGATCAGGTCAGCAATAATGTGGCTTCCTCGGAGGAATGTAAGTTTGGCTTTTCAGCCCAAGCAAGCGCAGGCTCTGCCTCTTCTTGTCCCTCCCACTTTATCATGTCCCAGTGACTTTACCCCGTGCTGTTACTGGCAGGTAACACAGCACAGAAACAGTTGGGGTAAAGATGATCTCACATTTAAGTAAATATGGCCCCATAGAAAAGTAACTACTCCTCAAAAACTCCTGATGATATTTAGCATTCCTTTATCAGGAGGACAAGCCCTTCAATGACACAACATGGTACAGGGACAGGATGACTCTCGTTACCAAAATATACACTTTTAAAGTCCATGCATTTGCTGAAGCAGGTCCCGTAAGGGATCGGGTGGTGGGGGTGTCATGGTGAGCTCATGCAGATGGATGCAAACAGGGCCCAACAAGAAGTCTGAGACACCAGAGTCAGACTTGCAGCTTTGCAGTGCAAGGACACCTGTTCGGCCCACTAGTCACTGTCATGTGCACTTATCAGTACTTGCTTGTCCCCTCCCAGGGTCCCCGAGTGCTCACAGTATTGGAATATTGCCAAGAAGAGGCTCCCTTCTCTGGAATGGTGCCTGGCCCCGAGATTTGGCCCTGCCCTAGGTGGGCCCTTTAACGTGCATGGGGGACACGACATCACACGCCCACCACCCTGCACGCCTCAGACAAGGACATCACGGCACCAGCATCACTGCTGTGTGCTTGGACCTCTGCAAACCTTGCTGGGCCCCAAACAACTTCCAGAGGCCTGTGGCCATTAGCTGATTTAAATCTTTCAGTTTCTGCCAACACCGCAGGCTTGGCCATCTTACTTATTATTATCAGCTCCATTTTATAGATGAAGACACTGGGGCTGAGGGTGATTAGGATATCGCCCAAGGCGACACAGTTAGTAAGCAGCAATGCTGGGACATGAACCTGGGACTTCAGTATCAGTTTGCCAGGGCTGCCATAACAAAGTACCACAGACTGAATGACTTAGGGGAAATTTATTGCTCCCAGGCTGGAAATCCCAGATTAAGGTACTAGCAGGATTGGTTTCTTCTGGGGCCTCTCTCTTCAGCTGGCAAATGGGTCTTTCTCCTGGTGTCTCTTCATGGCCCCCTCTGTGCATTTCTGTGTCCTAGTCAACTCTTCTTAGAAGGACACCAGTCCTATCAGAGTAGGGCCCACCCATATGATCTCATTTCACTTTTTACCTCTTTGAAGGCCCTATCTCTATAGACACAACCACATTCTAAGGTATTGGGAAATAGGACTTCAACATATGAATTTGGAGGGGCCACAATTCAGCACATAACACCCTCTGACTCCATAACCCTATACGCCCCATTCATCTACCCACTATGTATGGAGCCTCCCAGGAGCCAAGGATTGTACTTAGTACTTCTGTAAATGCTTTCTCATGTGATTCTCAGAACAGGCCTGGGTAATTCCAAGGGGGAATGAGGAAACTACCTTCCAGGCAGTTTAAGTATTCTGCCCAGGAAGACATAACAAAGATGAGGTAGAGCCAGGCCTCGGCCGCAGTTCTCCGAGTCCAAACTCAGCGCTGTCTCCAATATACAGCTCTGCCTCCCACGCGAAATCACATCTCGCTGCAATGGGACAGGGAGACTTGACAGTGGCCGCAGCAGGTGGGATCTGGCAGGATCTCCTTCTTCGGGGAGATCATAAATCCCATGGATAGTGGCAGGATCTCCTGCAGAGAGCTGCGGTGATGAAGAAGTGAGGTAATAGGTGTGAAGTGTGCAGGATAGCGTGAGGTTTATAACAAAGACTAAATAAGGGTCTTGCTATCCATGGTTGTTGTTGTCACTGCTGCTGTGGTGTGCTTTGGGTGTGGGTTTTGTTATTATTATTACTGACTTCTGGATAAAGAGAGTAGCTTGAATAGCCACAACTGTTATTCTCTTCTTCCCAAAATTACACACAAAGACCTAGATACGCAAAGATGGGGAGAAGGAGAGAAGAAACAACAGCAATTTTGGAAGCTGGAAAGCAAAGGGATGAATGGTAAATAACTTAATAGCCCCGAGAGAGAGGGGCGCCTGGGTGGCTCAGTTGGTTGAGCGTCAGACTCTTGATTTTGGCTCAGGTCATGATCTCAGGGTTGTGAGATCAAGCCCCACATCGGGCTCCACATTCAGTGGGGAATCTGCTTGAAATTCTCTCCCTCTCCCTTTGCCCCTCCCTCTGCTATGCACACTCTCTCTAAATAAATGAATAAACAAAATCTTTAAAAAAATAGACTTGAGAAAGAGCTGAATCGAGAACCCACAACAGGGAAAGTCAAGAATGGTTACATTTACACTGAAGAATCTCCCATCCTCCGTCCCACCCAGAGCTCAGGAATTTGCAGTGACAGTTACTTCTGGAGAAGAAGATGGGGAGAGAGAAAAATAGTTGGTTGAAAAGCAATTATAAACTCAGATTCTCTTCTTTACTCTGCACAGCCCCATCCCTGCCCTCAGAGGTTTATTCTCTGGAGAAGAGAAACAGTGGGTCTCTGGACACAGGGTGGGATGGGGGACAGAGGGCAGGCACCAGGGTACAGAGCTGGAAATGGAGGAGTTCACTGGACAATGTATCCTGGGAGCGGGGCCCTCCAGATCTGCCTCCTCACGTAGCTCCTATAGTACTGGCTGCTAAGTCCTTTCCCTTTGGGCAGGGTGCTGGAAGAGTCTTCCCAGGGTAATCTGAACACTCTAGAAGGAAAGTTCTAAAAGTACTGACAGTCAGGAGCTCCCCAACTAGGTGGCTAGCCATATTAGTTTACAGTGAAGGCCAAGCTGACTAATCCAATACCCAAATGACAGTTCTAGAAAGAGAAAACAGAAAGAATCATGAAAGAAAGAAATATTTTCCAGAACTGAAGGACACATTTTATTAAATTAAAAAAGTCTATCTGGAGCCCAGTGCAATGGATGAAGAATGGCCTACAGCACATCATTAATACGTAATGAACAAGCTTCCAGGAAAAAGAAATAGATCCATACAACGGGATCAAGAATTGAAATAGCTTCAGACTTAACAGCAACACTGGAATTTAGGAGGCAATGGAACAATACCTTCAAATTTTGAGTGAGAATGGATTTCAATCTACAATTCTATACCCAGCCAAAGTCTTTATCAAGTTTGAGAGTGAGATAAAGATGATTTTACATATAAAAGGAAGATCCCAAAGATTTATTGCCCATCCTTCCCAAAACACTGCTGGGGCTGCTTCATCACATCAAGGGAGTATACTGAGAAGGAGATGTGGGATACAAGAGACAGGAGCTTTCACAGAAGAGAGGCCAAAGGAAGCATGAGAACGCAGTCTGGGGACAGCCCAGGATGATGGCCAGGCAGCAGCCACCGGGCACTGTTCAGACCAGAGTGCTTTGGAAGGCTCCGGAAGAGAGCTACCCATGAGCATGAAGTTGACAGGGTACCCATCGCACTGAAATATCCTGCAGGGGGATGCGGACAATTTGTAGAGCTCGTGTTGAACTAATAACCATTAGAAAACAAAGAGATAATTATTATCTCCAGGGAAGACAAAGAAAGGGTATAGGAAAAGTAATTATAGCTTACCACGTGGCTTAGTTCCAAATAGTATTTCTTTTCTTTTTTAATGATTTTATTTATTTGAGAGAGAGAGAGAGAGAGCTTGTGAACATGGCGTGGGGGGCACAGAGGGAGAGGGAGAAGCAGACTCTCCACTGAGCAGGGAGCCCGATGCGAGGCTCCATCCCAGGACCCTGAGATCATGACCTGAGCCGAAGGCAGATACTTAGCCAGCTGAGCCACCCAGGTGCCCCCAAATAGTACCTCACAGTCATAATAATGCATACAATGTATATTCATTTAACCACAATTATAGTAAACTCTACTGGGAGGAAGGGAGGATGGCAGGTTGGGATGGGAGTGTGGATGTCGTGGGGCAGTGAGCAGGTAGGGAGTGGGGCGGAGAAGTAAACTCTCACTCCCACAGTGGAGAGTCACCACATAATGCCTAAAATAAAGTTTTACAGAAGTAACAATAAAAGCATGTTATTCAGAAATACAGAGGTCTGTACCGAAAACATCAGCTGAAAAAACTGAAAATGGTGGTCTCTGTGGAAGAGGAACTGGGCGGGAATGGGGAGGAGGGCAGAAAACAGTTTTTTATTTGTTTAAGCTCCTTGTAGAGTGGTTTGACTCTTTATCTCTACGTATATCTTCGATTAAAATAACATCTAAGCTTTATAGTACCTCACTGTGTAAACTTGGGTGAGTTCTTACCCGGTTTTGGTTTCAAGTTCCGCATCTAGAAAATGGAATTGGTTTAGATTGCTCTGAGGAGGCTTGATCCAACATTGGAGACTCCCAACACCCTCCCATTACACACTCAGCCCTTACATCCTCAGAAGTGTTATATCACAATATCATTTTCTAGAATTGCTGGAGGAATGTTGACAGCGGAGGATAACGCTCTGTGGGGGCGAAGATCCCAGAGCGTCCAGAGGGATTTTCTGAGGGCAGGTCATAGGAGATTAGGAAGTAAGGAAGAAGGAAGAAATCATTCTATTTCCTCCTCCTCTGCTTTTATTAGCATTAGATAAATTGAAAATGTAGGGAAAGAAAACAAGAATCTAAACATTAGACTTTCCATTTGTTAGCGCAGGCTTTAACTAGAGCCCTTCCCCAAGTCAGGAAATGCCGAATAGTTGTCAATGGCAGGAGATGATCCCAGGGATGGAGGCAGGCTATCATTCCCCAAGCTAGGCGCACTCGTTCCCTCTTTGACTAGCAGGAAGACAAGGCGACAGTTTATAGCACAACTCCGTGTGCACCTTCCAGGGAGGTCTGGCTTGCAGAGCATATAGCTACAGACCTCAGTATGTCTCCAGCTCTGTCCAGGGAAACCCCTCCTAAGCCCCCCATTCTTGTCTTTGTCCTGCCATCCTGCTGAGGACAAGGCATTTAAGATTCAGGTTTATTAGGTCCTCGGAGGTATTGTCTAAATCTTTGTTCCATGCTCTTCATTCCTATTTGACTTCTCAGGAACATGAGCATCAACAGGGAAGGCCTTTCCTAAGCACCTCTTGAGTACAGAGTGATCTAGAGTGGGCCAAAGCAGAGACACCTCTCTCCTCGTGGCTCCCCGCTGCCCCCAGTTAGGGTAACCAGGCGCACAACAGGTCCCCAGTGCAGGATGGCTATTGGGGAGTGGTGGTGACAGCTCACTAAACATGGAAATTTCTGAAAAATTAAAGGAGAAGTCATACTTCCCCTGTGCTAGATAAAGACCAAATTTTAGCGCTCCACATGAGATGTGAATCATTAATGAGCCTTCGCAGAAGTAAAATGCCTTGTCATTCCCCACCGGCTTTCTGATCCTTCACCTCTGCCTCCTCAGTCTGACCTGGAGCAATCACGCTCCGCTCCTGCATGCAGGAGACAATGCAGGCGTTGTCTGAGCTCCAGGTCAATGCAAGCCAGTCTCAGAGAGGTTCAGGAGCTTGCTCAAGAAGAGTTCTCGAAGGATTCTCTAGAAACCGTTTCACTGTTTCACCCTGGGTGGCTTTAAGGTTGGTGGAGGGAAAGCTGATTTTATACCTTTCTCGGCTGCTTACATTTTTATTTTTCCTAGGACTACCACCTTTATAATAAAGAAAAAAAAAGGAATTAAATTGTATAGGAAGGAAGAAAGGAATTCATTCTTCTGACGTGATTCCAGGAATCTCTTTTGGAGCTCAGGCTGGATAAAAGATCTCCAATGTTCTTTCAATCCATCTTAATAAAAATCAAGATACAATAAGATAGTTAACCTTTACTGAGGACCTACTGTGTGGCAGGCACCATTCAAAATTATTGAGGCCTATTAAATCGCAAAATCTCCACAACCTCATGAGATAGGTACACACAACTAACGTTCCCATTTTATAGGTGAGGACACTGAGGCTCGGAGTGTTAAGAAGCTTGGCCAGTGTGATCCAGGCCATGTTCTTCACCACCTTCCACCACAGGGGTCCTGACTTCTGAACTCTGAAAGAATACAAAGATACATTCCTGACTGCCAAGCCTTTGCTTATCTTCCTAAGGGCCCCCGGCTGTCCTCTCTGTCTGAGGTGGCTCACACCATCTGTCTGTCTCATGTTGCACAGAGAGAGGGGTGCTCTCGGAGCGTCAGCTGCTCCAACCGAGGGGCTCAGCGGAAAATGGAGAGGCAGCGAGCCTGGTGTAGAGGAGAGAAAGTTCTCTGAACCCACTCTTAAAGGCCTACAACTTTCAAAACCTCTACCTCTCACTGTGTCTGGAGGGAAGGGCGGGTAAAGGAGGGGGAAAAGGTCTTTTTATTTAAGCCATGGCTGGACACTCAGTGGACACACAGGGCCAGCTTCTGCCACAGCACACAGAGGATTCTAGGAACACGGGGCAGGGGACAGAGAGACGGTACCCTGGGCTGCCTGGTGCTGGAACCTGACTCAGACAAGGACCAGAAGAAAGGCGGCCATGCCTGTCAGTGTGGGATCTCCTTAAAGTGTGAGCCACCAGCCAGAGAAATGACTTCTTTCCTTCATTCTTGAACACTGGCCAATTAGCTGCTAATTAGTGTGTATATAAATTCCAGCAGGAAGACCGAAAATTCCATCTCCACTCCAGCAATCAGCTTCCTCCTCCAAAATCTGGCCTTGCCGATCTCCCAAATAAACCCCTGTATCGCACAGAGCATAGTCTCTGGCCCTGCTTCAGAACAGCCAGAGACAAAGAGGTGGAGACACCCTCTCGGCCTCCCCAGCCCCCTGTACACACACTGCCCTTCATCCTCTTTTTCGGCAGCCTAACACAAAGCAACATGGGAAACAGACCCTAGCATCCTCATTAACCCATAAAATGAGAGCTATGAAGGAATTGGGGGCGTTTTAGGGTCAAGGAATTAGGAGTGCTTGCAACACAGACTTTTAAGAAGTACACACCTAGGAGGGAGCAACCCACTGGATTGGAAGGCTCTGGAGCATTAGAGACTAGAAGAACAAACACTTAGTGAACACCTACTATAAGCAGGCTATTGTTCTGGGCCAACCAGATAAGCACTCCTGTGTGGAGTTCTCAATCACAGAAGAGGTATCTTAAGTAAAAACATAAGCTTTGCAAAGGGAACCTGGTAAATGCCTGGTATAGAGGGAAGGCATAATCCCCCGGACAGGCTGGGTGGTCGGGAGAGCCTCACACCAGCAGGGGCGCGTGACACAGTCCCAGAGGCAGAATAGAATTTTTCTCCATCTCTGGTCCTCAAGTCACCCGAGGAACACTTTAAAAAAATATAGATTCCTGAACCCCACTCCAGACCTACTGAATCAAAAACTCCAGCATGTTACCCTGGAATTGCTATTCTTTTTTAAGAAAAGATATTATAATTATGGTAAACTTCGAACACATACAACAGTGGATAGGACAGTGGGCCCCCCTCCCACGTGCGCGTCACGTAGCCCCGGCAATCATAAACTCAGGGCTGTTTTTTCTCTCACCAATACCCTTATCCATTTCCCCTCCTGCAGTATTATGGAGTCTCTGTGCCTTTTAAACCAGGGACTCCGAGGCAGTCCGAACATGGATGTGAACTGGGAACCACTCATTGATCAAGACACAGATTAGGAGAAAGGGATTTCCAAGGACGGGGGGGGGACAAAGGCTCTGAGAAATAAAAAAGAATGGCATGGGGGGCAGAACGGCAAATGATTTGGAGTACCTAAAGGGTGGGATATCTGGTTGGAGGGAACAGCGATAAGGGTCACAAGATCATTGGGGGCCACCAGGGCCCCGTGTGCACAGACAGTGTCTTTGTGAGAGACACAATAAACCATCTCCTCTGGGTAGAAAAAGCCCCCCTTCCCTGGGCTGAAGCCAGCCGCACCAGGAGAGCCGGCCTAGATGCCATCCACCCTTGGATGGCGTCTCCCTGCCTGCACCCTTTGCCCTTGCACCGTACCCAGACCACACAGCTGTGCATGGCAGGCCTGGGGCGCGAGAGAGTCTGAAGGAGGCTAAAAAGGGAGTGTGTGACAACCGTGTGCTTTCAAAGAATGGCAGGCAGCGGTGGAGGGGGAGGGCAGACAGGAGGGCAGAGAACCGGGAGGCAGTGAAAGAGTCAAGTCCTTCAAAGACTGCAAACTCACCCGGGAAGAAGGCACAAGGCCCCGAGGTCATGTCTTGAGAGAGAGGCGGGGGAGAGAGCTTGTTTGGGTTCTGGGGATAACTGGGGGGCTGGATGTAGTGACAGAGGGTCACTTGTACACAGGAGTCATTTGAAAGCGTGCACGTGTCGGACTTCCAGGGTAGGAGGAAGGAGGGATGAAGGCCCTAGAGAAAAGCAGCATTTGGAGAATGGAGGTTGGAGGGGAGCTACAGCTAGGCCAGGCCATACAGAGACTGAGGAGGAATGGTCAGGGAGGTGCGAAGGAATGTTGGGGGGGGAGGGGAAAGTGTGGCTCATAGAAGCCAACAGAACAAAAGTGTTCACAGGTGTGATGAGAGGAAAGTGGAAAGGGGAAAGGTAGACATGTAAGGGAGAAGCAAGTTTTGGAGTACGTGGGATGACAAGCCAAAGAGTTTGGACTTGGACTTGAAAAGGCGGGGTGAGAGATGTCCTGGTGTATAGCACGAGCTTGCTGATCAATCGCTTAGGCTTCCTAGGTCTGCCACTGACCGAGTAGGGCCTTGGGCAAGCTACTTAAGGGAAGGCTCTGAATCCCTGCCAGTAAGCTGGATGGTTATACCCACTGTAATAGGGATGGGATGGGGGATGACGTCTCCAAGGGTGGCCGTCCTTCTTCCTGTCATCGGCACCTAACAGTGTACTGCCTTGTAGTATGGCTGAGCTCTTCCTACCTAACTCCTGTATCTCCAACAGGCTTGTGAGCTGCTTCGGGGGCAGAGATTAGGGTTTTAAACTAATTGAAGTCAGTGGTCATTTGTTGACTATTTACTATGTGTAAGACAAGAGGAGCGTGTAAAATGAGATGATGGAGGGGTTTACAAAAACATACATATAAATAAATGGTCCTTAAGGGCGTTTGCAACTCAGTGAAGGATCCACAGCGATGCCTAACGCTAACTAACACAAGGTGGACAATGGTAGGCACTGCAACAAAAGTGTCATCCCATTCAGTCCCGAATTGCCAATGGAAGTGTGGGTGATGGAGAAACTTGCTCTGGCTGGTGGCACCAGGCTTTGTGCAAGCAGGCAGTACTGTGTGAGGCCTCTGGGCTGGACAGAGGCCGCCTGAGGAGGGCATAAGCACAGGCTAGCTGGGAATGGGCAGGTGGGTTTGAGAAAAGCTGAGAACCTTGGTGGGTTCAAAACAAGGTGCTATGGGGACTGCAGAGAGAAAGGTGTACCAGGATGTAGCACACACAACCTAAGCAAAGCCCCAATGAGTCCCACTCTGCTATGATCCCGTAGTCCCTCCCTGAGTGTGGTGCAAGCCGGGACTTCTTCTAACCAAAAGAAGGTGGAAAAGGCAATGTCATGTCACTATCACGATAATGTGACATTACAGGGCAAAGGAATTGTGCAGATATAATAAAGGTCCCTAATCATTTGAGTCAAACAAAAGGGAGATTGTCCCAGGTAGGCCTAATCTAATCAAGTGATCCTGTAAAAAGAGGGTCCAAGCCTTCCCTGGAGTTGAGACTCCAAGCAGGAAAGGCTTTCTCTCCGGCTGGCCTTGAAGAAGCCAGCCACATGCTGCAAGGAACTGAGTTCTGCCTACCAGTGTGTGAGCTCAGAAGAGGACCCCAAACTTCAGACAAGCATGCAGCCTGACACCCTGACTGCAGCAGAGAGATCCCAAGCCGAGGGCCAGGGTGCACCATGCCTGAACTCCAGGACCACGGAAACAGGGGGATAATAAATGGGTGCTGTCTAAAGCCCCTAAGTCTGTGGTATTTTGTTACGCAGCAATAGGGAGCCAATACAGGGACGCGCAGTGTGGCGCACCATGACAGGCAGGCTGAAAAGTTCAAGCTTTATTTTGTAGGTCAGGGGGAGGCACTGACTCCTTTTAAGGAGAGAGACGCATACTTGAGGAAATTAAGAGTCGTCAGTAAAAAGGAAGTCTGGGGTGAGGGTTGGTCAGAACCCCTCAACGAGCATTTAGTCAGAACACTGCTCCCAGGAGAGGGTCAGGAAGGTTCTAGTGACTATGTTCTGGGTTGAACCAGCCAGCTATTCTTCTACACAATTGAAAAAAGGTCGGGGGGGGGGGGCAGCAAAAACCAAGTCAAGAAACTGACAGTCATTGAGAAAACCTTAAGGAACTTTAGTGTCCTTGTTGCTAATTATAAATATTTACTCCTCCCAGAACTCCTGACCTCACAGAAGAGCCTGCGTAAATAGCCCCGCTCCCTTACTGGAAAATTAGTGTGTGAGTATGTGAGTGTGCGTGCGTGCGTGTGTGTGTGTGTGTGTGTGTGTGTGTGTGTGTGTTCTGTGTTTTCTTGGAAGGGGGACAGGGCGGCAGTGAGGGACTGGATGATCTGCAGTAACTTCCTGTTGGATATTGTCTAGTTCCCTTCCCCTCCTCCTCCTCGAATCATAAACCCAGAGACCCCCGAGCAACTCCTCCTCCTCCTGATTCTATCTGCTGGAGACAACAAAGCCAAACAAACTCAGGAAGTGGCAAGAGGTTGGGAAGGGGAGGAAGTTCATGGCACAGAAGGAAAAAGTAAAGAGAATGCCCTGATGATGAAGGAAGAGGGTGGGGAGGGAGAGAAATGAAGGTCACTCCAAGGTCGCTCGGCGCCAAGCCTTTAAAATGTTGTGCTTGGGCTTTCAATCAAAACTGGCACAAATGGTGGGTCAGATCTCCTGAGGCTATTCAAATATTAACATTCACAGTGATAAACAGCCCCCCAAAAGTCCTCTGCGAGCAAATTATAACAAACAACTCATCTAAAGCGGGTTGCTAAGAGACCCGTTGGGTGGGAGCCAAAGTCAGTTCAAGTGTCTGGAGAATTCTTTATTTTTTCGCTTTCACGAAAGGCAGGAGGAGGGAAGAGCTACCTGTAGATGACTCCATGCTGGTGGAGGAACATGAGGGCTGACGTAACCTCTGCAGCATAGAACCGGGAACGAGGCTCGTCGAATTTTCGGGAGCGCTGAATCTGGAACATAAGGTCGCCACCGTTTACATACTCCATGACGAAAAAGAGGCGGTCCTGAAAGGAGAGCAGAAAATGCCATTTAGGTAATTCCACTGCTGCTTCCACACGGGCCAGGGAGCATCTCCTGAGCCCTGAATTCAAGGGGGAAGAAGGTGCAGAGATGGATGAATCCTGGTAGCACGCAATCCAGACAGAAGACAGAAGACAGAAAATCCAGGCAGCACACGGATTAGGGTATGAGGTGTTATTTTAAATCTCTTTCTCTGTTTTACTTTTATGAACAGCTTAGTTTAGTGGAGGAAGCCCAAAACGGACAGAAAGGAGACCTGGGTCTTTAATTTCCATGACAACCTTGAAGTATGTCCTTGGACAAGTCTCTGTCCCTTTGGAGGCTCCAGCTACCTTTATATGTGCGGTAGGTTGGATAATGGCTCCCCACCAGATATCTATGTCCTAATCCCTTTACGTGCAAGTGTTACCTGAGACAGCAAAAAAGGACTTTGCAGATGTGATTACAATAAGGATCTCGAGATGGCAAGTTATTCTGGATCACCAGGGTGGGCCCTCAAAGCAATCACAGGTGTCCTTATAAGAGAAAGGCAGGGGGGAGATTTGAGAAGCGAGAAGATGGCAATGTGGCCACAGAGGCAGAGACTGTGCTGTGGCCACAAGCCAAAGAACGTGGCCGCTACCAGAAGCTGGAAGAGGCAAGGATGGACTCTCCCCTGAGGGCCTGGGGAGAGAGCAGGGCCCTATGGACGCCTTGATTTCAGTCCAGTGACACTGGTTCCAGGCTTCTGGTCTCTAGAACAATGAAAGAATAGATTCAGATTGTTTTAAGCCCCCAACTGGTGGTAATGTGTGAAGGCAGCCCTGAGAAACTACTACAAGGTCCCACGGGCTATTGAGGCTGCGAGGGCCCCTTCTGTGGCCCCTTCTGAGGGCCACTTTTCACTCTGGAGGATGCTCCTACTGGGATTCCCATCTTGGGAATTTCCTATGGCTTCTTTCCTCAAGGTGGCCTCTGAATGACCCAACCACACTCCTACCTCTTCGGAGGAGGGGCCTTCTTTATCTTCACTCAGTGCCAATGTGTAAAGGAGACAGATGGAAATACACTTTTGCAGCTTTTTTACTACTATTTCCTAAGCCTGTAAGGTGTGGGGTGCTGTGCTGGGTGGGAGGCAAAGAATGGCAAGCCAGCACTGTCCCCTGCAGAACTTAGGAGCCAGGGGTGGAGACAGGGAAATGGGCAGAATGAAGAAAACAAAACAGGAGCGGAGTGTCTTAAAGATGAAAGAGAAAGAGAAAGGTGGGCTCTCGAAACTGGGGGCCACGGAGGATTCTGGACAGAGCTAGGGCCTGAGACAACAAGGAGGCCGGAGTGGGGGGCAGGAACAAATCCCAGGATTTGGGGACAGGGTGAGAATGCCGAGGGGGGCTGCTGAGCGGGTCAGCGGGGGAGGAAGGTTCACGGTGCAAAGGGAAAACAGTGATGCTGGGGAGGCCAGAGGGGCAAGCACATTCTTAGCATACAGACTGAGTCTAAGTGAAGCTGCCAGGAGGAGGTGATCATGATCCTTCTTGATTCATGAAGCAGCTGCGACAGCATATTTATTATTGGCATTGCTTTGAAAATAAGTCCATCGTTAAGAACTGTTATGAATTCAGACTACCTTCTGCCCCGACAGTCTCCCAGTTTATTTAAGCTACACCGATACTCACAAAGGGCCTACGGTCTATCGTCTCTTCCATTTGTCTTCCTTCCCCTTAAAGGCCTTCCCCTTTTCTCCCCAGAGTACAATTCTGGACTCAAAAGTACACAGGCTGCCTTTTGCCAGTCATTCCCTCAATCTCCCATTCCCCACTCAAATTCTCATTACAAAAACCGAATGCTCAGGCCGATCCCAGCCCCATGAGACCAGAATTTCTGAGGGTGGGCCTTAGGCATTGCTCATGTGCAAAGCTCCCCATGGGAATGCAGTGTGCAGCCCGGGTTCAGAACCACGCTTCCATCTGGGTTCTGCCAAGGTGTTTGGTGTCCGAGAGATACATGGATTAGAAGTCATTTAAATTTTCCTTCTTCTGTTTTCAAGGATCACCCAAGAAAATGGGTTCTCAAGCTTGTGCATCGGAATCACACGAAGACTTGTGAGAACACGGATTCTGCCTCTCACCCCGGAGTTTTCGATTCGGAAGCCCCGGGGTGGTGAATCTGAGCATCGGCCTCTCTCACCCCACTGAGAACCACAGCCCCAGAGCGCTGGGGGCAAAAGGGCAGCTGCAGCATGCACCCAGCACTGCCCCGATCTAGCTGAGCCACAGCATCAGGGACCGCCTCTGTGAGGCCCTGTCGTGCGGCCCAGCCGGACGTGGGCCTCAGCAACAATGCCGTCTTTCCTCGGCTCTGTTTCAAAGAATCCAAGGCTTTCAAGAGGAGGAAACCTCGCTTCTCTATATCCCTCTGTGCTCCCTGGCTGCTTTTGATCCCACCAACCCTAGACACACAGCATTTAAGAACAGGGTCCATGGAGTGACAAAGAAGGGCTCCCACCGAACTCTGTCACCTACTGGCTAGGTGAGCTCAGGCAAATGACTTCCTCCCTGTGCTCGGTTTTCTCATCTGTAAAAAGCGGATGATAGGGGACCTGTCTTACAGATGTCTAATGGGGATGAGATTATATGTTAAAGTGCCAGGTTCAAAACAGGTGCTCCATGAAGGTGGCCTCATCCTATTGTCACTGAAGGCATAGAGCTGCTACCATCACCAAGTCTTCCCTTCCTGTCCTTTTAGCAGTATTTTCCCCCGGAGCACTTCCTCTTCCAAAAAACACTTGGCTCCCTTGGCTCTCAGGCCGGTTTCCTCCCCATGTCTTGGGCAGGTGGTCTCGGGCCTGCTCGTGTGGGCTTCTCTCCCCAGCCTTCAGGTGCTCTAGGGTCCCTCCCTCCTCACTCTGTCCTGGCTGAGCAGTCGCATCCACACCCACAGTGTCCAATGCACCTCGCTCGGCCCAGGTGACCTGCGAACGTCAACCTCCATGTCAGACTTCTCCTCCAAGCTGCGTACCCATTGATCCAGCTGCATTTCTTTTTTTTTTTTTTTTAAGATTTTATTTATTCATTTATTTGACAGAGAGAGAAAGAGAGAGCACACAAGCAGGGGGAGCGGCAGGCGGAGGGAGAGGGAGAAGCAGACTCCCTGTTGAGCACAGAGACTGACGTGGGGCTTCAGCCCAGGACCCTGGGATTATGACCTGAGCTGAAGGCAGATGCCCAACAGACTGAGCCACCCAGGTGCCCCTATCCAACCGCGTTTCTGACATTTCCCTCTAGATGCCACAAAAGCACTCAACCCAACAGGTTCAAAGCTGACGTGGTAATTTCCCCCCAGTGAACCGGTCCTCGTCCAGGGTGCCTGTGCACAAGCCAGAGAGACCTGAAACTCACTCCGAGTACCTCCCTCTCCCTCATCCCTTACATCCATCACCAAGCCCTGTTGCTTCTCCCTGTTGTACTTGTGTACTGACTACTTTGTACCTGCTACATTTGTCTACTTCTTTGTCTCTGCCCACCTCGGCTCGGGGCCACCATTCTGGTCCAAGTAATTATCACCTCATCTAGATTCTTAAGGAGTGCCTTCTTCCTAGTGCTCCCCACACTGACTAGTCCCCCTAGCAAATGCGGATACTATACTATAGGCAGTTACCCTGCTGAAATGAAAATCTGAGTGTAACCCATCCCCCTCCCTCCTCTCTTTCTAGTGATTATTCTTTAAGGGCTTCCTATTACTCTTGGAATAAATAAGAAACTCCTTAATATGCCTGATGGCCTATTATGATCTGCCCCATCTACCTTCTTCAGAGTCGTCTCCCTTCCAGCCACCTCTGGTTCCCTCTGTCGCAACAGCAAATTCCCTCTTGCCACGGGGCCTTTGCTTATGCTATTCCCTCTGCTTGGAAAGTTTCCCCTCTTCCTTCTGGTTAATCCCCCCTCATCCTTGAGATTCCAGTACAGCCGTCTTTTCTTCTAAGAAGCTGTCCCGAACTTCCCTGACAAGGTCAAATCTCATTATTATATGCCGTGTTTTCCCCTGTAGCATTCAGGCGGTTTGATTTGCAGAACTGACTCATGTCTTTCTCCCCTGGCTATCTGTCTGTTTCATGAGGGCAGGAACTGTTAGAAATTCTGCCCTATTAGTTTGTAAGGGAACTAGCCTGAGCCCAAAAGAAAAGCTGCTATAATTCCCTTTATTTTTTTCTTTTAACTATAATTCCCTTTAAAAACAATCACTGTGTGGATGGAAGAATGAAAAAAGGTTACGGGCTGGAAGGGAGAAAGGGAACCAAAGGGAACTCTGATTTCTGCAGCTGCAAACTCTTACTGCTTAAGGAGCTAGAGACAAGTCAGCCTGTTGCAGAGAGCCTCCTGCCTGTGGAATCGCGAGATGAGTACCCGCTCTGACCACTCTGCCCCATGGGGGGTCTGTCTGTATCAGCACCCTGGATTCAGTTACAACTCTGAACAGTTCTTTCGTTCCATGGGCAGTGTCTTCACTTCCCAGTGAGATAGTCAGTTCCTTGAGGAACACAGTTTCTTCTTCCTAGCAACCCCCACCACCACTAGCTCTGAACTCCGTAACTAAGGAGGCACTCAATAAAAATCTGCTCATCCAACATTCGCTCCGTGTGAGCATCCCAAGGGAGGGATTCTTGTCGGGTCAATCCCTTACTGGATCTCCAGCAGTGAGAACTGAGCCCGGCATATAGTGGGTTACCGGTACGTCTTTGTCGAATGCATGAGTTCTTGAACATCCACCACGCACGAAGCTCTAGTTGCTGGAAATTCAATAGTGAACCAGAGCTGGTTTCCCTGTGTTATTCCTGTTGTTAACCTCACTTGGAGTTAGTCTAACATTAGCTCATTTTGAACTTCTGCTGAAACCTGCAATATACCTCAATGTGCATGGCCCCCAAGCAGAATCACCCCTCTTTAAATTGGAGGGACAGATGTTTAAAGCCAGATCAATTTTTCACTCCCCCTCCCTCCATTCAGGGAGTTTGGATCCTTCCTGACCTCCACACCTAACACATCTGAGAAGCATGTTTTGATGCAGAGTGAGAACCTTAAGTCATTCTGGGAACTGCTTAATTACATAAACTGAAATCAAAAGAAAGCTGGCAGACCCAGCAGCTAGTCATTAATCCCCTCTTGGCATCAGTAGAAAACAAAACAAAACAAAAACCCAACTTCCTGGTAAAGTAAGCAAATATGTTTTCTGAGGTAATCAAAGATTTTAAAAGCCTTATTCCACCTTCTCCTCCCTTAATCTCACCTGAATGTCTAAAAAGTTACGGTCCTGTGATAGTAAGTAATGAAATTAGGAAAGAGATTATATGTCATGGCCATTTAGGGTAAGAATAGTTAATCATGACCTACAAGCCGGAAGGGCCACACCGTGTATTTGAAATTCCCATTGGGCTCTGTTTTCCCAGAGCACTAACCTTTCCTGCCTTTGAAGGGAATGCTAGGCCTGCCCTGTTCATCTTTCAAGGTGTGATGGATAGCCAGAGGCTTCCTCTCAGCCGCACCACATGTCCTGCCAATTGGATTTGTTTGGACACACATTCCCCATCATTTGCGAACTGTTTATATGTGCAGAGATTCTATCGCTTTTGAATCAATTTCACATGAGCGCCCAACAAAAGATTGGACTTGGAATGGTCTGCCTTTGATGTGCCAGTGACGGGATGAACGATTTCTCCTGTGTGTCATCTAAGGGAATCATGGGTCCTCACTTCACACCCTGTGACATCTCCTCGCTCCCCTCCATGTCCGCATCATTTAATCTACCAATTCAACAGGTCTTTCTTGGGTGCCCAGTCCTGTGGTGGGTCCCTGGGGGATATGAAAGATGACATAAGCCATGGCTTTGGTTTCTAAGTAGTAGGAATTGAACATGGGAAACCACAAAAACGTTCTATGGTTATGTGCGAAACCCTCCTCTACCGAATCAGATTGTGAAACCTAGGTATCTGGATCTTACTTTCTGAGCTGCCATAGAGAGTAATTGTCCGTCATCCAGGCCTTAGCACTTACAGAAGATCAGGATAGGAAACCGTCATTGGGAAAACCCTTTCTATATTTTATTTTCCGTACTAGAACTGGTGCTGGTGGAACTGGCCATTGCTATATAGGAATTTGGTTGACACAAATCTGAATTAGCGTTAGGACGTGGGTGAGAGAGAAGTCGTCCTGGCAAGTTAAAGGAACAGCCCTCCAGGGAGAGGTAAGTGGAAAGGGACACCACGGGTCAGGGATGGGGAGGGTGGGATTGAGCCGGTGAAAAAAACTTGCTATCTAGGAAACCGCTCGTAAATTCTGGATGTAGGTAGGAAGGAGACGGATTGGTGGTGGCAGGGGGGGAGGCAGGGAGGTTCTAAAAAACACAGGTAGGAAGCAAAGAACCCCAGAAATCTTCTGAGTTGTAAAATGGCATGATTAAAGCTGACCTAAAGCAAAACTATTCTGGAAGCAGAATTCAAGATGGAGCGGAAGAAGGCAGCCTGAAGTTATTCCATTTCTTCCTTATTTCCACTGTCCTGTCCTCAACATTTCATCATCTTTTAAAAAGAACAAACAACAGGCAACCCTCCCCCCTCTCTATCACACCTCCTTGGTAGAACCAAAGGCAAGATCCAACCACTCTGGGAAACCTAACCAAAACCATTTTATTTCCGCACAAAGAAAGCACGCCCTCGTCACAGTAAACATCCTTCTTCTTACCGGAGACTTACCTCTCAGTTAATAGAGAAGGAGCGTCTCGTGTGGACAGTAACTATGATTACTGGGGTAAGTTTTCCTATGCAATAACAAAAATAATTATCACCTGAATAATGTTAAAAAAATCATTTTCACACATCATCAGCCCTTCTTCTCATAGGCCTTTCCCTCCTTCCACCTCCCACTGTTCAGAGGCCTTACTCCAGTGTCATGACTTTGTTGTGATGTTTCCCCAAGTTCAGATTTATCTCAGCCAAATTCCTAGAGTAATAACCAATTCCACCAACACCAATGGTAGTAGGGAAAATACAGAGTGGATTTTCACAGGGCTGGGTCTTATGATGATCTTCTAGAAGCCATAGAGGGAAGAGTCTACCCTATTTTGGGTAAAAGGGGAGATGCTCGTTTTCATGTGGGAAAGCCTTAATCTAATCAGAACTGGCCAAACAGTAAAAATTTTGCATGGGAGTCTGCTGGCTGGGAAGGTCTAAACTTCATTCATGTGCATCTGATACTTGTTTCCAATCGCTTGAAACTATGATTATTTGACACACACAGGATGCCCCAGGTTTAAAGGGACCTAAAATGTAGCAAACTGACTCACCCAATAAAGCTCAAATAAACATTTCCTGCCTCTGATTAGAGCTGCACTTTGCTCAGAGAACAACTTCAAGTCACTGCCAACCTGCCCCACATGCTATCATCTGTGTGAAAGTCAGGGGCAAGGGGAAGGGTCTGCCTTCAAAGCATCAGAGAATACTTTCATTTTACAGGGTCCTCAACCTCTTCTGAGAAAGAAGTCTCTTTGACACAACATAACAGTAGGTAGGGAACAGCCCCCAAATAGGTTACGTGTCAACGATGTTGATCACTGGAGTGACCTCCTGCCCTGAACAAGCACAGTGTCTGAAGTCAAGTGGGAGTAACAGCTTATTGTTAGTTCCCATTTTGAAAATGACAGAATCGAGAGGGTTTCGATGGGGAACATGGCCAGTGACAAGGACAGTGGTGTGGCTTGGCTGAGGCTCTCTCTTTTAGTCCATCCCATCATCAGAGGGTCAATGTCTGGTACCTCAGCGTCACCTCACAGAACCTAGCTTCCTCCTGGTTTCCCGCATCATCTGCTTTCTTCCTCAAGTGCCACTCCTGGGGTCTGGCACTGCGCTATCATCCTCTGTCTTGGCTGTTGACCTGAGCTCCAGGAAAGCAGGAAGGCATCAGGAACCTTGACCCTCCCTCATCCACCTAACTTAGCGGCCTGGTCATCCAGCAGAGGTTTCAGGCTCTGGGCTGTGCCTGTTGCCCACCCAGAACCTGGTCAAGAGGGCAACATAGGCCAAATTGGTCCTTGATGATACCAAGAGATACTCTAAATCGGAAGAAGAGATCGCCTGCTCATTGGAGCCTGTTGTCACCAGTAGTCAGCTGTTTGAAGCCAATGTTAAGGACCTATGGAATGTTCCTTCTAAGTGTTTTCAAGCATAGGAATAAAAGTATTCTTGTTCTAATTCCATTTCCCCAACCCAGCCAAGGCCCACATCATAATCTTGTCCTTTACCAATGTTCTTCCCATGAGTTCAGGCCGGTCCTCCTAATCTAGTGCGTAACTGCATCCAACTCCGATTGTTTCCCACACATAAGCCTTCCTGTGAATCCAGTAGGTCATTAAGTGCCAACGTCTGGGGCTCAGGACATCACTTTCTTGTGTATCCCCATCTTGTCTAGGCTCAGTGCGTGTGCAGCTCAGTAAGAAGAACCAAGTCTGTCTGTCTCCGGCTCAGACGCTAGAGACAGACTCCCCACGGGATTGAAGCAGCCCAGAGAGCTGCCGCCCTGATTCCAGAAACCTAGCTGTCACCTTATTATTTCCTGCGCCCAACAAAAAAAGAAGTACCTACAGAGGTCATACTTGAGTTCTGATTTCCAGGAGGCTCATGCCCCTACTACCATCGTAAACAAAGCCTGTGGTCCCGGGTTAGGTCAACCCTTGAGCATGTTATTGCTGTTGCTATTGTGTTTGCTGTTTCTCTAGCTGCGTTTCTTGTTTCTTTGCTTGCTTAATTCTATTTAGCCAGAAATCCTGCTCACCAATCAGAGGATTAGAATATCCCCACATTAGTGGTCAAGTGACCAAGTCCATTCAGCAAAAAGCAATCAAGGAAACTTTCTTCAATCCTGTGCATACAAAAGGACTGACGAGGTAACAGAATTGTTCACTTTACAACCAGCTATCAGCATCACTATAGTCCCTCTTTTCTTCCCTTTCTTTTCTTTCCGAGGATTATGCAAAGTTCTTGTGACAGTTTTAAAGTTAAGCAAATACGAGGTAGCTGACTCTGAGTGGAGAAGGCACATCATTATTTCCCTTCGATTGTGGGAGAAACATATAACCTGCTTAGATGGAAATATTCGGGTTGATCACACCAAACATGACAAAAGAAAAGCTTTCCCCCTCACACCTCCTGGCTGGGGGGTTGCAGTCTGAGCTGATCCTATGTAAAAGGATCCTGTAAATTCCTGGACCAATGGTCTCCAGCCTTCTTCCACCCTAGCACTCTAACAGACAGAGTGCGCCCTCGGGAAAACCATGCCTTTCCACGACAGGAGGTGTCCCCTAGAGTGACCAGAGTCATGTCTCCTGCATCTGGCTGCATCCCTGTAATGCTTAAACACCACGCTGGGCTCATCCACGCCATTCCAGTAATGCCATGAGAAAGCACTTACTGTGTCGCTGATACCCGGCTGTGTTGTGTTTTTTTTGCAACTGTCAGGCCCTACGACAGCAAAGCAAGGGCCTGAAGTTCCCACCTGGGGCTGGAGAGCTGTGGTTTTGCTACAGCCTTGTACTGCTGTCTTTTCCTCTCTATCAGTCCCACTGGGCTTGACTCTTAGTCCCACAATCATGTTGTTGGATTCACATGCATGGCTGCCTTTACCAAAGCAGCCACTCCATGACGGCAAGGAAGCGTGGCTGACATCCCCACTGTGCTAAATCTACCCTTTCATGTCCTGACTTCTTTAATAAAGCCGAAATGACAATGTGCTAATCTGGGGGAAACTGGCAACTTGGAAATAATACACTAAGGTACGCACACAACTCAACCCCGAGGATTCTGAGCGCTCAATCACGTTGTTTTAAATCGTGACTGGCACGGCCGGTGGCTGCAGGCAGGCTAAAGAGGATTTCCATACCACTTCACTAATACTTTCATTTGATGGCAGATAGAGCGTGAAAGGAGGGTTTTTGATTATTACATTCTTTGATCTCCATACTTCTGTCCAGGTTTACTCAGAACGCCAGGCAGTGTGGGGAGATAAACTTATAAATATTTGGTGTGATGGCACAGGGTCCTCTCCAAGGAATTAAACGTTTAAGCATGGCCGTGCTATTGTAAGAAGGTGCTAAAGTCCGGCAGGTGCTGTTTCTAAAAATCCAGGGGCGCGGACTCCAACCAGCACCACGCCGTCTGCATGAAACAGGCATAGGTGCTCAAAAAGCAGAACACAAACAGCCTGTGTTTAATCTGTTCACAAACCTTTCGTTCTTAATGACCTGGAAAGGTGGCGGTACAGACAAAGCAAGGGGAGAGTTTCAGGATGAGTTGCAGCTCTGACAAGGGCTGAGGGCCAACAATTTTAATTTGGATAGGACGCTGGTTTCTTTTAAAATGTAGAAATCCATTATCTAAAAAGATTCATTAATGCCACAAATGAGGGAAGGAAAAAAAAAAGACTTGGGAGCTTGAGAACCTCGAATGAAATGGGTCAGGACTTGACTGCAGTCAAGGTCTATTTGTGGTACTTGGTCAGTGGGTGTTTTTTAACGTTCTGGTAGCTTTCTGGGCCCATACCCTCACCTGCATGGTGTAGCAGTCCCAGCTTGGCCTCTGGCCCGAGTTCAAATTCTAGCTCAGCCACTTCCTGGCTGTGTGAACTTGGACAAACATAGGCATTGGCTTTCCCAACTACCAAGTCGAGATTCGATAGTAGCCACTAGACAGAAAATTAAAATAGATTATCTTTACCGCAGGGGCTTGGTCTAGAAAAAAACAGAACTGCTAAGGAAAATACTAGTTCTAATTTTTCATTCACAAGCCTCCTTTTGTCGGTGGCCGCACACGGCTCAGTGATGGACACGTTTCCCATCAGTCCATCGTACTGTGTTTTTAAACTATAAAGCACCATATAGGTGTTTGTTATTGTCACTGATTTAAATCACTTTTTGCAAAGCACACACATTACAATAAAACCCCTACTTATAGAAATCTACCATAGATGCACACCACATCACTACCCAGACAAGACCTACCCTCAGCTTTCAGAAACCACTTCAAAGAGCAGTTATATATGCCTTCAGTTCCCACAGTTCCTTGACTGGCAATTTGGAGCAGCTTTATCGTGCAGCTGGCGACCAGCAGGGGAGTGAGAATGGTAAGTGAGAACGTTGAAGAAGCGTACCTGTGGAAGACCGCTTCCCCAAGGCCTTGGTTTGCTAGCTCACTAAAGAACGTGCCACTTCTCTATTCCAGAGCCTTCAACGGGTCTCCACTGTCCTTTGGAACAAAGTCCAAACTATCCCTAGTGGTGCTTTTCAAACTGCAGAAGAACCAAATGGACACGTTTATTTAAAAATATAGATTCCTGGACCTCGTACCCCAAAATTCTGAGTCTGTGGGTCCAAGTCGAGACCCGAGATTCTGCCTTTCTAGCAAGCTCCCGCGCGCCGCAGTACTGCTAGTCTAGGGATTGCGTTCTGAGGAGTTCACAGTAGAACCTCCCCATCTGGCAGTAATCTAAATTTCAGTCTATCTCACTGCCTCCTACTGGAGTTGCTCTCTCTTCATCTCACAACCAGTCCTTGCTCTTGGTCACTCCTGAACCCCCCAGGCAACTCTGCTTCCCGGGCCTCCTCTCCATGTGCGAAACACTTCCTGTTCTCCTTGGCGATGCCTTTTCCAATGAAGACAGCATTTCGAGAACTCTTTCTCTGGTGAACTCATTGCAGTTTTTAAACCTCCCAAGGGATGATTAATCATATCCTGTACGTTATAACTTCTACCACTGGCATATATAGTGTTGTTTTTCTAGCCTACTTCTTCAATTGGACTTTTTCAGTCCACAAGAGCAGGACTTATACCCTGCCTACAACAGTCCATCAATAAATCATGACAGATTAATTAGACTTATAGGTCAATGCATTTAATATAATTTTGGTTCTGCTCAGCTAAGATTATCTGAATTACTAGGTGGGTGAGCACTATGACTTTAGACAACCCAATTCAACATTGTTTTATGGTTTGGGTTCGTAGAGTGGCTCTCAGGGTCTCCTTCTGAATCCTTTACTGGACCTAGCAGAGTGGGCATGCTTATAAATTAGATGGCTGATCACTGAAGAGGCTCACCCAAATAGATTACTTCTCCTCATTCTCTACAGACCAGCTAAAGCTTACCCACTTTCATGACCCTTCTTTTAAGAATTCCACAGGGGAGATCTGCCCACCAATGATGTAAAGTGTAGGCAAACCACCAGAGACTCTTATGAACAATGAAAACAAAAGACTTTTCAATTGCCTTCTGACTAATTCCTTACTTAGTGAAATAATCAGTGAACTGGTAAGGAAACACTGCTTTCAACCACAGTATTATGTAAAAAATGTGTATTCTCTTGCAATACTGACCTACAAACAATCCAATGCCAGGAAACTCTAAATAAATGCCTGGAAAAGAGGTGTATTTCCAGATTCACATGACTTTTACTGTTCTTCTACTCTGCGTCAGATTCTTGGTTTGCCTCATCAGAGGAAAACTAAGTAATTATCTTGAAGTGCACTGGCTTCATAAGGATGGGCACTCCTGCATCTTTGAGCCTTTGGGCTCTGCCCAGCGAATCCTAAGTTTGGTATCCCTTGATTTCACAAATGCCAATCCATCTTTGGCAGATATTTTCTGCACACTTACAAAAATGCAAGGCAGCGTGCATCCAACACATACTTGCTCATTCTCCATCTCTGTTCTCGGAGACCTCCAAGACACGTCTACCCTTGAAAGTATACTTGGATGTTTCATCTTGTACCATGTGGGCTGGGCCTCAATCTGCACAGGCACTGAGCACGCAGCAGAGATGGACAAGACTGCAAGAGGGCACAGAACTCACAGCCTTAAGCTGCCAGGGCACCCCCCTCACCTCTACCCTCCCGGGTACCGTCCAAGCTGCCTCTCAGGCTGGCGCTCAGGGTCCTTTCTAGACCATTGCTTTAATACCCTTCTTTTCCATGAGACTGAACTCTTTGAACCAAATTATTTTGATGGACAAGGCCTCGTTATATAGTATGTTTGGCATTTGTTCAAAGATGATATTGCAGTATCTTGAACCAGGAATAAACTGAAAATTTATCTTTAAAAAGAAATGCCTTGCTTGGCCAATTAATGGCCAGTTCAAATGCACGAAAAATGTGTAACTGAAGAACACAAATTTTTAAGCACACCGCCAGCACCAATTTATTTAGCCACTGCACTAATTAAAATTACCCTTATCTTTTTATCATGGAAGGTTCTGAGGAACCTCTCCCTGGCAGCAAGGTGTTAGCTGTTCTAATTCCTTTCCATGCACGCAATACAATGTCATCTTTCTGAACATATTCCACCTAATTCAGATTTACCACCATTCTAATTGCCCAAATTAGTTTTCTTTTGCTGTGTACCTCTGTTTGGATAAGATGAAACTCGGCCAACTTGGTTAAAGCAGAAGCACCGACGGAACTCGCAGAAGCTCCCACCAGGCAGACCTCACGCACAGAACTAGCTCCTCTCCTCCATGCCACGAAGCCCTGGACAGAGTTCCCACGTACCCACAGCCCAGGGTCGGCCAGTGACAATAGCTGCCTGTAGCCTAAAAATCTTCTGCCCTGCTCTGATCATCCAAATGGAAAATTTACGAGAGACACAGGCAGATCCGTTCACAGACAATGCCCCGAGCGCTAGAGATCACTTATTTTCACAATTTATTCGAACACAAGGTACTGAGTAATATGAAGTTGTTAAATGAAAATGGGTCTAGGATTTCTGTTTAGAGTAGGTAGTCTTTTGCCCCCCTTTCCCCAGAGACTGGAATATCAAGAGGCAACTGACAGCCTTAGCCAATTCAACCTCTGCTTATCTACTTCCATTCATAAATTTGGGGGGAAAAGAAAGGAAGGGAAGGAAATCAAGATCGAAATAAAGGTAGGTGATTCTTACTACCGCAGCATTTCCTTTGGGGTGACTTTAGCCAAGCTGGCACTCAAATGGACAGCGTGCAGGCAGAGACAGAGGGGAAAGAATACAAGACAGGAAAGGGAGTTTATAGATGCTTCCCCCTCACTCGATCTTGTACAGGGCTAGCTCATCTCCCCACGGGCCCCTGAAGCCCCTTACCACTTCCATGTCCTTCCTCTAGGTCCCGGCTTGCTACTCCTCTAGTCTCTCAAGGGGAATGCCAAGGTTAAAATGGTGGCTGAGCTCGCCACATGCAGCCCTTCAGAATGTCTGTGAAATAGTGATTTCTGGAGGGCTGCTGCTGGGTCTTTGCAAAAACGGTTGGGGCTAGGGAGGGGAGCAATACAGTCTCAGAAGAGATAGTTATGAGAAATTCGGGAGCGGCGTTCCAGCAGCCCCATATGCATAAGGCAAGGGGGCCTTAGCTTCTAAGGAGACAATACCATCTGCTAAAGCATGCGTCAACTGGCCCCTTCTACTTTCTCAACTTGTGCAAACACCTTCCCGGAATCAGCAGCATGACTCAAAGTACCTGTGACCATGTATGGCTTGGAAATATAATAAAGGTATTTCAGGGTAATTTTCCAATTGGAAAATATTTAAATGTTCTTTTTTTGCATATGCTTCTGACCTCTTAGTGACATCAGATCTTGATCATTAAGATAAAACAAAGACCTGTCAGAAGTATCTCAATTCTAGAATCAGAAGGTAGGAGGGAGTCTGCTAAAATCTGAAAAGTGATTTCTCCAAATTTAGTTACGACAGATCTTCTCTGAACTGGGGTCCTCACGTGAATACAAATAATTTTCAGCTTTTCAGATGAGAAGAACAAGACATCATTTCCCCCAAATGGCTGTGATCTTCTTCCGACTGTGGAGCTTCCCTGGACAGATAGTAAGATGGAAGGTCGACTGGGGAAATCAGAGAAGAGTCTTTGCAAGGAGTGACGCAGGCATTCACGTGCTGGGAGAGAAGCTATTTCTAGAGTGTGCTAGAAACTATGACAACCCCCAAACACCGTTTCTCCTTGAGATTCAGGGAGGTGTTGTTTAGTTCATCCACAGACACATTTCCTGTATTCCCCCTGGATACTAGATGCACAGCATTCTTCCAAGGAGCAGGTCTTGGGCAGTTGCTGTCCCCTTTTCTCTTCCCTTAGGAGTAGGGTTTTTGGTTTAAATAATCCAGGAATTGCATCAATCCCCTCCCCCCAACTCCTTTACCTGCCTTTATGAATAAAAGAAGCCCAGAGAATTACTATCCTATATTCTATGATCCTAGCTCTGAAGGGTAGAACTTAAGTAAAATATTCCGAAGGGTTAAGAATGTGCAAGGGTCAAATAACTTAAGAGTATGGTCTTGCCAGTTAGAAAGGCAACACTTTCTCCTTAGTACTCTGGTTAAGAATGAAGAACAACATCTGTAGAAGGCTTAAGCTCACTGTCAAAAACAAAACACCCCTCCCCTTTCCCACCCCCTCAATTCCGTGCAAAGGAACATAAATTCCCCAAGCCAGGGACTTCCACAAGCAAAGAGAGACATGTGAGCATCAAGTAGCAAAACCCTGTAATACTAAGGAGCCCAAAGAAAGAGCCCAAGAGAGCTAAAGAACATTCGGTCACTGTAACTGTGTCTCCTGCAGTAGTCGGTTGTGTTCCCCGTTATAGGCCAGTGAGGCACCTTCCAACCCCCCTCCCCCAGTCTGCAGGTCCCCCAACTCGCAGGACAACTGACTTCAGAAAATGTTTCCTGGTATCTCCCCAATTCTTCTTTCTATCTAATCTACAAGAGAGATAGCATTTGGTAAGACTTTGCTTCTGGGGCTGGCTGCTGATGGTAATCTAAATCCCTCTGGCTACAGTTTGAAGCCTCTGTGCCCAAGATGTCTTTCCCATTATCCTCCACTGCCATTTTCTGAAGGAGCCCTCTGTGCACGGAAGTCTCACTGGTTCTGGGCTGCCTGGGAGTCAGTATTAAGAAACACATCATTAACTGGCATTCATGTAAACTCCATTTATAGATATATTTAGATGATTTGGGGGTGTCAGAGAAGGGCAGTCAGCTGCTCTTCTGGATAGCAAAAATGAGCAAACGAAGGACTTGAGGACTACAACCTCCAAGAGGAAGGAGGGTTCTGTCAGGTCATCAGAAATGAATCCTCCACCCCCTCTCTGGGTTATTTCATAATGTACATCTTCAATGAGTTTGATAGGAAAACGTTTGCTCCTCTAATCTAGGAAGAAGAAGAGTCGCCATTGAGGACTACCACAGCAGAAAGAACGGAGATGAGGCTTTGTCTGAGAAAAGCTGCAAATCCCTCCCTGCCCTGAGATGGTCACAGTTACAGAGTTCTCTGTCCTGGGAGCCTGCTAGGCTTTCATTTTCAAATGCAGGGGAAAACAAACTTGGGCTGCTTCACACAGCTTCAAATAGCATTTTTTCCAAGGATGGGCTTTTGCCCTCATCAGGTGGGTTTTTGAGGGCCCAGACCACAGAGACTGGGAGTCTGTACTCCAAAGTCCAGAACAATTCAGAAATTATTTCAGCTGTTCTCATTTTAGAAGTAAAACAAAAACACCAAGTAGGAACAAACAAACACATACTTCTTTGTATCTATTTTTAAAAGAAAAGCACAGCTCTGGCCCTGACTTTTTGTCCATTTTTTTTCCTGTTTAACTTCAGGATCTTGCTCATAAAAAAGTGTACTGCATTGCTGGAAACAGGGGTAATTCCAAAATTTCTTCTCCTAGAATATCACCCGTTCTCTCACCTGGCTAAGCCTAAAGCCTTTAGCAATCCAGCCTGCTCTTTCTGGCCCTGGATCAAACTATTAACCAGTTGCTATTTCCTTAGCGTCCCCTGGTTCAATAGCCACCCTGTCAGCCCTTCTTTCCAACTATCATCGCCCTCTAGGGGCAAAAGCAGTCAACTGCAAGATGCTCAGGGAACAGAAAAAGATCCCCACTCCGCTTTCTGCTGTGGTTTCCAAGAATACACTTAGCAAAAGGAGAAACATGCTTGAATATTTGTGTGCCATTGTTTTAAATGTAGGAAAACCTACATGAGTAAGCTGAGGTTTTATCCTTCACCTCCCAGTTCAAAGCACACGGGTGGTGAAGTGGGGAGGGGGAGGGGTGGATCCAAAATAAAACAGAAAGTTAATACATTGCAGAGAACCTCAGCCACCATTCAGCCCAGCTCTCCTTATTTACCTCTCAGTCCCCATAGTTTGTGTCTGGTCCCTGATTCCCAGGGATAGTCTGAGAATCACAGCGGGACTTTCTTGGCATGCTGGGCTTCTCATGGCTTCTTAAGGGGAACACTTTGCATGAAGAGGCTGACTAGATTGGGTAAGACACATCCGCCCCGGGAGCACCCACAGGGATGACCTGTGGCCACAACATGCAAACTAGCCTATGCATTGGGCCAGACTTCGCTCCTGAAAGCCTAAAACCCTCTCCTCAGCAAGAGGGCAGGGGCTACGTCTATCTTAGTCATTTCCACATCACCAGCAACTGATGCAGTGCTTTAAATCTGGGAAGAGAGCAAGAAATGCATAGTTTATGCATGAATGAGAGCAACATGCTGAAAAGGTGCTCAGGAAAGCAAGCACAACACTAATCTCTGGAGGACTCTGATTGCCAGTCCTGATTTTCCCTCAGCAACTAAAAGAGGGGATTTAAAATTATACTCCAGGAACAGATGCCAAGGAAGAGCCTTGGGGGCCAGCCACCAGACAGCCAGGTTCCCCAGCTCTCTTGGATAGAAGGGGGGTGTCCCCTTTTATAATTTTATCCAGTGAGCTGCTCTGCAGGTTCCATTTTAAGGAAAGATTCCATTACTATAAACAACCTGAAAGCACCTGCTGTAGGACATTGGTCTCAGCAGAATAACAATGAACCAAAGAGAATTGCTTTTCTGAACCAGAGAGAACAATGCCAAATAAATTATAGGAAAAAATTAGAATGACTAGGACACAATTAAAGAAAAATATAAAACCTGACTCTAAAATTGACAGGACGCGTCAGAGTTCTTTGGGTCAATGGGATGGACACACAGATGCAGATGCCTTCAGTGTGAGCAGGGCTGAACATCCTATAAGCATAAAGAACATTCCAGAGCCCTGCACCGCTGCAACTCGGCGGCCCCGAAGGAAAGGCTACACAGTGTGGCTACTGTGAATGGACATTGCTTGCCTTCCCTTCCGGAGGCCAGCTCGGTCCTGGGATGCAAGCGGGCTGCCCAGGGGGTGGCAGAGCTCTGGGACTTAATGCTCCACGGCTTTGTCTACCCCAAGTCTCACTCACAACAGGTATCCCGAAACCCTGGACAGGGTCTCCTCTCTGTGCCCAGTCGGCGCTCATGGAAGGGAGCCTGATGAACTTGCTTCCTCGTTCATATTGTTAACTTCAGTTTTGGGGGGCTGAACATGCATTCCTAAGTTGAAATGGTATGTTCCTTAGAGAAGAGATACAGCAAACTTACTCTCAACATTTAATAGTGTCCAACTCAAAGCCAACAATATGCTCTGCTGCTCTTTAACAAAATACAGAATAACTCACATTCAGTTACTTCAATGGCTATTATTTTCTTTAGGCCTTTAAGTTTTTGTGTGGTTTTCATTTTCCCCATGTATGTGGTAATAGTGCACACATGTGACCCAGAGCATAAAGCAGTAAGGAAAAGTAAAATTAGCCATAAGAAACACTCTTGTTGGCTCATTTCTGAAACGTTCAAACATCTCTTGAATTTTCATTTACTCGAAAACTAATTCAGATACTGTCTTAAGTGAGCACGTTACAAGTAGTGAGCAGATGGCCCAAGCCAGACGCTGGGCTCAGAGAATGTTAACAGGCACAGGGCTGGTAGGGAATACCCCAAAGGGTGGAGTGCCTCCCACATTTGCTCGGAAACATTAGCAAAACCACTAATCCCTGCAAAAGCAAGATGAATCCCCATGGTCTCGAAGATGAATTTTTCTGAGTCAGAGTCTGGGTCGGTCACTCTGCAAGGACTAACTGATCACTTAAAACTGCACTGGTTACTTAAGGATCTGAGTGACAAGGAGCATCCTTGCTGATAAAGTGCTCTATGGGCTGTGGCCACGGTCCTCGAAGAGTTGCAGAAGAGAACTTTACTGGCCAAAGGAAACAACTAAAGTGGAGGCAAATAGGCATTCATAATATTTTACTTTATTTAAAAGTGCCATTTTTAATAACAGAATAAAGAATCATTCAATGTGACCGAACCCGTGGTATCTGGCGAACCATTAGGAACAGCTAGAAAAACAAGAAGCCCCTGGATCTGCCCCGCTTTGGTGAGAGCCCAACGCTCCTCTCACCATGCAGACCGTGTCCTGAATTAACATCTCGATCACAATTTCTGATTGAAAACCACTCTCTTCCTTCCTTCCCCACTGTCTGTTCCCTCCAAGCAAGATTTGTGGCTTTTAAAATTCAGACCCTTTGGCTTCTTCGGTTGAAGTCTGGTTTGGTTGAATAAATATTTAGCATCCTAAACAATGAGCCAGTTCCTTTGGAAACATTTCATCCCATCCCACACAATGGGCATCTGGATCCCAGCCAGTCCTATGCCGGTTTTCCAGAGGCTGGGTGGATGAGATGGCTAGCTGACCTCCTCTTATCCTGACCTGCCATAGGCCACTTAGGCCAGGACGTTTGTGTCCTGTCATGACGGAAAGCTGTAGTCACCTGATCGCCGCAGAAGCTGCAAACCCTGGTCGTCCCTCCAGCCTTGTCTAACATCTGTGTGAGGCCACTTTCCCTCAGGGGAATTCAACTGCACAGTCTCTGAGGTCCCTTCCTGCTCCAATAGCAAAGTGCTGAGAAACGAATTCATCCCAAAAGTGAGGGCAAAGAGGGGGCCGAGGAGAGGGAACTGGGTTAGGGGTAACTCTTGAGGTCTAAATCGAACTTCCACATGTCATCTTGTCGATCCACTGGCGAGGGCCCTTTGCCTCTTCTGTGTTTTGGCAAGTGTAAGAGAAGTCACTGTGAATAATCCGAACAGAGGTATTTTTATATTCTGATCTTTTCACAAGTGGTCGCTCCTCTGATCCTCCCAATAGCTTGGCCAGGGAGGCAAGGAAGCTATACCCACGTCTCCATTTTTGTGGAGAAACGCATTGAACTTCTGAATGCTTGAGTAAAAAACACAAACACAAACAAAACACAACAAAAATGCAGTCACAGAGTTGGGTCATTCAGCAATTTGAAAAAGAGAATCTTTCTGTTCCTATCCTCAGCCTCACTCTCCACCCAAGACTTTACCCCAGTAACTTTACAAACTATGTTTTAAAGAGTCCTCCATTGGGAGAAGCCAGGTGGGAAGAAGGTGATATGTTTTTTAGATTGCTGCCAATTTCTCATTCCATGTGTCCCTTGAAACTGGGTGGGCTTCTGTGGCAGAAGGGGTGCAATGTGACTCCCGAGGTTAATCGTAGATGGTAATGCAGCTCCCACATTGTTCACTGAAATGTTCTCTCTTGAAATCTTCAGCCACCACACCTGCCCTGGGGCCACCATGCTGTAAGGAAGCCCAAGTCAACCCATGCAGGGAGACCACACCGAGAGGCTGGGGGACTCCATGAGGAGGAAGAGATGCCAGCCAGGCCCCAGCTACTTCAGCCCCCCTAACCCCTGTGGCAACCACCCTCCAACTGCCTTCAGCCAGAACCAACCAGCTGGGCCTCCAAGCTGAGGTGACCTCTTTGGCAGCAAGAGTAACCAAAACAGTGCCAAAGCCCTATCTTTCAGTCAGAGCAGAAGTGCCTTCATATACTTGGGTTTTCCCATTAGCATCAGAAGCATGAATTCTACCACTGACATAAAAGGCTTGAGAGCTATCTTTAGGCACGAGAAAAGGGAATATCAACCTTGCTGCCACCCACTTGAAAGATGGTATGAGGAGGACCAAATCTAACTCCAGGCTTGTCTGGAGTTCAAAAATCTTTTTTTTATTTTTTATTTTTAAATAAGGAGATGGTTACTCATAAGACATAGTAAAAAGCTCTTAATGAATAGCAATTCAAGAGGAAATAATCTAAAATCTAGAAACACCTAACTGCACTCATGGCTGCCAGTTTCTGTCTTAATCAGTGAGGAGAGGATTTGGGGACAGCAGCATCCAGTCCCTCCGGGTAACATCTACGGAACAAACAGCTCTATCAGGAGGCCTCATAAGGACGCACGAATCCCATCTAAAAGCTACGGCGTGCTCAGCTCACAGGACGGCCCTAGTCAGGCAGGTCCGGGGTTACTGAGCTCAGCTCTGGCGTCTGCCTTTTGGGACAGGTATTTGCAGACAGAACACACCTAGAAGAGAGAGATCTGAAAGTGAAGGGTCTGCAAGCCACAGGAGGCAGTGGAGACCAGGGTAAAGAGCCAGAGATGCTGCTGTGAAGAAGAGGAAGCTAGAACGGAATTACCAACTCTGGAAACAGCGGGCAGCTCCGGGGCACCTGATGATGTGGCTGACTGGATGCACAAATCCCGACACCTTGCTCCCATTTTACAGATGAGGAAACTAAGGCCGAAGGTTAGAGAGCGTGTGTGTGTGTGTGTGTGTGTGTGTGTGTGTGTGTGTGTGAGACGGAGCTGGGCTTCCAACCCAGGAAATTGGAGTCCTGAGCCCTGCTTTAACTATGCAGGACTGGCATGCAAAAACTGGACTCACTGAGCATCGTTCCGGAGGGAGACCCAGGCCTGAGGATGGAAGTCACAACAAGGCCAATGCCAATTGGGGCTCAAAGAGGAGGAGAATGTTCTATCTAGTAAGGCTGTCAAATAACTAAGAGTCACAGGGTAGTGAGCTTCCCAGGGCAGCAAATGCATAACTGGAAGTGGCGTAGTGAGCTTTTGGCGAATCTTTGGCTCTGATGGAGAGACCCAGCCCAAGGATTTTTAAGGAAAGTCTCTGAACCCTGGGATTCTGTGCATGAGTGAAACTGCGGTGATGCTAAATCTGGATAGGAGGCACCCTGAGAATCGAAGCTTTTTTTGTTCTCTTGTCATTCTTCTCTACCTTCCCTTATCTTATGTATCTGGAATGTGTGCTCTTGGTGAGCAGGGGCTGCGTGAGGCTATGAGGCAGCAACTTGCTGTATGACCTGGAACAATTACAGTCTGTCCCTGCACCGCAGACTCATCACGTACGTGCCAGTGCTAAGAGGTAGTACCCGGCGTGGTGAGGAGTCATCGTCCCGTAGTCATGCTGCCCAATTCTGTACCCCAACTCTGCACCTTCCCAGCTGCAAGTCACAAAGCCACAGGTGCCTCAATCTCCTCACCTGCAAAACAGGTGTGAGAACAGCACCCAGCTCCTCAGGCTGGCATGAGAATCCAGCGAGCTCGTAATCTGTCAAGGGCCATGGGCAGAGCCTGGCACAAGGCAAGCATGAAGTGAGCGTTAGCTAAAATAGAGACCATGGAAATTCTGTTCTTATCTCACCAGGAGGCTATGAGCATGGGGGGGAAAAAAAAAAGAAAGAGCTAAACACAGGAAATAAGAAATAAGAAAAAGCATTTGAAAGAAGAAGGAGCTACATGAAAAAGGAAGCTCCCTTGTACCATAATAAGATTCCTTATTAGGTCCAAATTTCTCAGTCTGCAAATGACCAGTGGAGTCCAAACAGTGAGAGGTTGCTGCTTCCTCCCTAGAGCACGGATTCTCACCAGGTTTTCCCTCCATTTCTCTCTCCCATCCAGTTATTTCCACGAAATCACTGAAGCTCTCGGCAAAAGGATAACCTTCAGCTCCTGCTTGTGCCCCTTTGGCCACTATCCCCGGCCTCTGATGTCCTCATGCTGGTGACTCCACAGGAAGCCGCAGGTTGGACATTTAGGTTTATAATTCGCCTTGAGTGGATCTTAGTGGATGGTGTGGGAGACGGCTCCAAATGTCCCGGCGCCATTTGCTGAAAAGATGATCCTTTCCCCCGCCGGGTGGTCTTGGCACTCTTGTCAATAAACGGGTCACTGTAAAAGTGAGGGTTTATTTCTGGACTCTCACCTGTGGTCCATTGACCTGCAGGCTCAGCCTTCTGCTAGCACCACACTGTTTTGATCACTATAGCTTTAGAGAAAGCTGTGACACGAAGAAGTGGGCATCTTCCAACTTTGTTCTTTTTTCAAGATTCCTTTGGCTATTCCAAGTCCTTTGAGTTTCCACATGAATTCAAAGATCAGATTATTGATCTCCACAAAGAAGTGTGTTGGGATTTTGATAAGAAATGCACTGAATGTGTAGACCAACATGGGGAGAAACGCCCTTTTAATAATACCGAGTTTCCTAATCCATCACCAGGGACCGTTTTTTCATTTATTTACCTCCTCAACTTCTCTTAGCAACATTTTGTACTTTTTAGTCTGGAAGTCTTTAGCTCCTTTTATTAAATTTATTCTTGAGCATTTAATTCTTTCAGATGCCATGGCAAATAGAACTGTTTTTCTTAACTTCACTTTTGGGTTGCCCATTCCTGGTCCATAGAGATGCAATTCATTCTTGTAGACGGATCTTGCATCCCGTACCCTTACTCCACACTTTCATTAGTTCTAGTAGGTTCTTTACGTGTGTGTATTTATCGATGTTTTCTACATACAGGATCGTACACAGCGGCTTTTGAAAGAGGCTCAACCCTTAGGTATACTCAACTAACGAGAGCGATGAGGGGATCGTGGCAGAAGAGACAAAACCCTCGATTATATAGTTTTACTCCTCTGCCTCCATGCACCAGAAATCATCCCTGAGGACTTGCTGCTCACTTGACTTCAGTGAAGCCTTAAAAAATCAATAAATAAAACAATACACGCAAGTGGTAAAGCACCAAAGAGACGGAGCAGTCCCTAAGAAATGACACGCCGCGTGACTTCATATGGGTACCAGATCCAGGAAGCAACTTCCAGGTTCCCCCAAAGAGATCAGACAGAGCTGCAGCAGGGAAGAAAACAGCCAGGGTGCTGCCGGGCACCCAGGGGATCAGCCGAGCCTTGGGCTACACAACTGACCCTCAGCATCCTCCTCTGTAAGAGCAAGATAAAGCTACTGGCCCTGTTCACAGCATCCCAACCTTAACCACTAAGGCCCAGAGAGAAAGTGACAGCATGTATGGGGCACTGAGACGTCTGGAAATGCCAGGAACCACCAACCCCAGGTCCCACTACTCCAGGCTGCCCAAGGGCTGGCCTCGTTATCGACAGGAGTCATGTTAAAGCTTGCCTGCCCCCCCCTTTCCTCGTACCCTGGCTGGGAAGGTCACATCTGAGCATCAGATGACAGGAGCTGGAGGTGTTTTGCAAATTGCAATAGCGAAGAGAGTTCGTTACCATGTTTCATTTCTGCAGGAGGACCCAAAATAATCTTGGGATTTATTGGTGGGCTGGCCTAAGAAAGCAGCATCCAACCTGACATGACACACAGAGGGGTCATCCCCCTTCCTCTCCTATCAGGCACAGGATGGAAGTGCAGGGAGGTGAGCAGAGAAGAGGATCACTAAGAATCAGGGCCTTATGGGGACTTCTCAGATGATGGCTCAGGAGGTGCTTCTGCCCGTGGTGGGCACTAAGAAAAATCAGTGTTTTGGTTTTTGTTTTGTTTTTCTTTTTCTTTTCCTGGGGGAAGGGTGAGGCTTTGATAAAAAGTAAGAGAAATGGAAGAAGGCACAGTCAAAATGTACCGGCTTGCCCCCAAATTACTCCCAGGACAAGGCGGAAAAAAAAACAAAAGCAAAAGCAAAAAAAAAAAAAAAAACAAAAAAAACAAACAACAACCAAAGATCTGGGGCACCCGGGTGATTCAGTCAGTTATGTGTCTGCCTTCGGCTCAGGTCATGATCCCAGGGTTCTGGGATCGAGCCCCATGTTGGGCTCCCTGCTTATTAGCAGGGGCATCTGCTTCTCCTTCTCTCTCTGCCCCTCCCCTGCTCGTGCTTTCTCTCTCAAATAAATAAATAAAATCTTAAAAAAACAAAAAACAACCAAAGATCTACCAAGTCATGTTCTCTCTACGCCATGGTGGCAGTGTCCTGAAATTGCCCCCAGTTTGGAACCTCACCAAGGGGCCAGTGCTGGGGGAGGGGAGGGAGAGGAAAACCAACCCCCAAGGTGGTTCCTTCCCAACGCCCACGGTCACACCTAGCATGTTATAATCCATTCAGCTCACAACGGAGCAGGGCAGACAGACAGGAGGCGGGAAGGCAGGAAAGGAGACCCAAAGACCAGAAATAATGTTTTCTGTCCACTGCAACCCACAAGGCTGAAAGCCATTGAGCTTGGAGTGATTACAGAAATGAGACACCTCTTGGGGAGCAGGACCTAGTGCCTAGGTGTGCCGCAGTACAGGCATGTGGGGACGCCCAGCAAGTAGCGCTCAGATAGCTTCTCACGGCTTGGGGATTAGAAGGAAGACTATTGACTTAAATTGCATAAACTCAACAATCACAAAACTGCTCTCCAGAAATTACCAGGGCTAGAGCCTTGGTGGCAGTGCTTAAGCTTTTCTGCTTCAGCCCTTTTCTTGTGAAAGGGAAACACGACTTCAGGGAAGTGACTTTATAGATTTGGGGATGTGTGCCCCAGGCCATGAGCTCATCTAGGCCACCCCCATGCACAGGGCCGCTGAGGGAGCAATAGGAGGCCAGTGCAGGACACGCCAAGCCCCCAAGACTACGGGGCTCGAAGCTTCCCATCGGTCACGGGGCCTGGTTTCGCTTCGCCCTGCAGCCTTCACTGGCCATGATGATGGCACTCGCAGCCGGCCAAGGGCTGAAGGGCCTGGTCTTTGCCTCAGGGGCCTTCAGAGTCATGAAGGGGAAATCACAAGACATGAATTGCAGAACATGAAATGGTCTGTCCTCAAGAGCTAAGTTGAGGCAAAGCATGAGCAATTGGGTGGAGGGAACCCACTGAGGGAGATCAAGATAGGCCTTCTAGAACAGGTGGGACTTAGGAGAGTTGAAGGGAGTGGAAGAGAGGTTCCTTAACCCTTGGGGACCCACGTGAAATCAAGGGAGAGTACTTTCCCATGGCTACAAGGAAACCAGAAGGTACTTCTTGCAACAGGTATAAAACTTGCATGTGCTTTCCCCTCAGAGCTGACTTTCCAGCTCTGACCACCACAGCGTACGTCTCAGGAACAGTTCCGGCTTAAGCCAGTATGGCTCCTCAAGGCCTGGACTCTGGTCTGGGCTCATGGTTAATTGCAAAATGTGTGTGTAAAGGGCTTTGCACCAATCTGGTACATGCTGCCCCATCTCGCCCTACCTCAGACCACTTTAAGTCAACAGAGGCTTAGAGGATGTGTAGGCCTCAGTGAGGGCTGGGCTGCTGGCATTGTCGGGACTGGAAAGAAGCCTGGTGGCATTAATCCGGGGGGCCAGGGTTCCATCACACTCCAAGCCCATTCTGCAACTAATCACTGGTTGGGAAGCTTCTCCGCAGAAACCCTGAGGCCCCTGGAGACACTAAATAGGGCAAGGGACATGTGAGTTTCTCCTCATCCCCAGGAAGGATGGACCTGGACGGACACTCCTGCCCCAAGCTCAGTCCACAGGGGGAAAGAAGGGCCTTGTCTCCTCTTCCTGCCCTTCCAACTCTGACTGTGAAAGTCAAGACCTCTCTTTCAGGGCACTCCAAGGAAGGTCTTTGGGACTCCAGACTGCAAGGAAGAGCCAACTAACCCGTTCTTAGAACCTCTACTGAGTTCCCCCGTGCAGAGCAGATCACTTGCAGCTGTCACCTGCCTCTCCCTGGAGAAAGGCCAATTGTCAGGGAAGAAAAGGGTCAAGGACAACTGGGCAGATGGCTACCCCAGGTGAACCTGCCCCCGTCCCTAACCTTTGTGCTGAGGTTGAGGCCATTGCTCAGACAGCCATCTGTTTGGTGGGGGGTGCTGATGGGATGCTGAATGCAGTGAACCCCACATGGGTTCCTGAAGGAGGTGAGGAATCCCGGGAAGGGGGAAACTGACAGGAGAATACAAAATACAAAAAGAACACATGGCGGGACTTTTCCCTCTTACTAACACCCTTAGGACTTTAAGCCTGAGGACAATGACCGAACGAAGCAGGTAAGGAACGTTGTCCCCATTTCACAGATGAGGGAAATGAGGCTCAAAGAAATCATCATGGTGCTGCCCTAAAGTCCCACAGCTAGTCAGAGAAAGAACAGAAAATAGTACTTAATTGTCCTGGTTTTCCCCCACATGGCCCTGAGCAAAACACTAAACCTTACGGCAGCGGGCAGGTGGGCCAATCTGTGGAGTTCCTGCCCATTGTGCGGAAGTGGGAGTTAAATTAAAAGACATTGATTTTATGACGGCTGAGAATAGTTAACATGTACTTTGGCCTTTCAATTTTCAAAGCACTTTTTACATTTAATGAGCTACCCAGCGGGTCTTGGTGAAACCAAGAGAGGGAATTGCATTTTGAAATCAAGTTCAATTTTCCAGGATTTGCTTGGTACTTGACAGCAAACTTTCTGTATGCAGGTCAAAGGTCAGCAATCAAAGTGGAAATGCTTTGATGGGATTTTTGGGCCAAGATATCTTCTCTCTTAAAGATTTTTCCCCCAAGTTTTGCTTTTGAGTCAGTTAGCATTCTCACTCAAAAATAAATGAGTTAATTAAGTAAATAAGAGAAAGGAGAACGGGAACTGCTTTGATTTAAAGCTTTGAATGAGTGAAACAACCAACATTGTCAAGTGCGACCCAATCCACTTCAGTGTTCTGATATGTACAGCTTCTCAAACATTTAACATCTAAAATGTGCTTAAAGGCCTGAGCTCTGTGGGTAACCTCTAACTCGGCAAGTTACCCAGGATATGCCAACTGCATCGCATTGACTTTCCACTGACTCCATGGCACCGTGAACTTGGCAGCCAGCTCGGTGGGCAGAAGGTGCAGTGACCTCCCAAAATGTCTTCCATGACACCTGTTTTGCCTTATTCTTGGTTCCAGCCATGGATTTTCATCACTCTATAAAAAAGCACGTGCATCACCACATTATCTGCTGTATTTATCAATCCCTAACAAAATCTTGTCAAGTTCAAGTGCCTGGTTTCCTTAGCCAACTGGAGATACCTGTATTCATTTTCTTTTCTTTTCTTTCTTTCAAGATTTTATTTATTTCTTTGAAAGAGCATTAGAGAGAGAGATCACGAGCAGGGGGCAGGGGTAGAGGGAGAAGCAGACTCCCCAGTGATCAGGGATCCCGACGAGGGGCTCGATCCCAGGACTCTGCGATCATGACCTGAGCTGAAGGCAGATGCTTAACTGACTGAGCCACCCAGGTGCCCCTCCTGTACTCATTTTCTAATGAGTTTTCAGAAAACAGTATAGCAAGAGTTCTCAGGCAAGCTCACAGCTCAGTAAGAGCCCTTGGCCATAGGCTCATCTGGCTCAACCAACTCACGTGCCCTGAAACTTCTCTAAAGAGAGATAAATACGGCCAGCATGGGGCTCCTGAGTGGCTCAGTCGGTTAAGCATCTGCCTTCGGCTCAGGTCATGATCCCGGAGTCCCAGCATCGAGTCCCGCCTTGGGCTCCCTGCTCAGCAGGGCGTCTGCTTCTCCCTCGGACCCTCCCCCCCAACTCATGCTCTCTCTCTTTCTCTCTCTCAAATAAATAAATAAAATCTAAAAAAAAAAAAAATACGGCTAGGAAGGCTGGGTCTCCAGGAACAACAGAGAGTCCAGGATTTCTCCCTCAAATAGTTCATGGATATGAGATACATCTCTCCTGGCCTAGGAAGAATCCACTTCAGGAGAAGCGACAGAGAACAAGGCTGAGCATGGCCCTCCCTTGCTGAACTAGGAAGGAAGCAGAAAGCTCCGCGTCAGGCCCGTGGTGAGCTCTCGAGAGCTTCTGGTTAACTGGCAGATGTACTTGGAAATAGGGCTGTCCTAACGAGGTTCACTTATTACTCGAAATAAACAGAGAACGCGGAACACCTTTTGAATCCCATCTGAGTCCTTGCTTATAAGGTGGTATTTTCAAAAGGATTCCTGAAGGGGTCATGCCCAAGGGCCACGCTCTACTGTCGCTATGGTAGATGAGAAATGATCCCCCCCCACTTCCTTTTAGTTCCCAACCAGCTACGTAACAGCCCTGACCAAGAACCCCAAACGAAGCTGAATTAAAACTTTTTAATTATGAAAGAATACACTCCACCTGCTTCAGTTTTTCCATCGTCCAGTGTGATATGTGTATCAAAGAAAGCCAAAGCGGAGAGTCTCCAACTTTATGGGGAAGAATTCCCTGGAAGGCTTGTTAAAATCACCTGGGACTCAGCCCGGAGCTTCTGCTTCAGCAGGTGATTTTGATGTGAAGCAAGTGGTTCTGTGGGCCACTCTTTGAGAAAGACTACCCTGTGGAGCTCTTTTGCCCCATGTCATCCAACGAGGCAGGCTTTTCTCACAGTAGGATCTACCGCCCTCCATCATCTGGTCCCAACCTACCGACCCAAACTCTCCTTCCTTCCTCCCTCTCTGGTCAGGGGAGTGTCCTCACGCTCTTCACTAACCCTGAAACTACCTCACCATCCTCTCTCTCTGCTTCCACCTGCCTTCGAGACTTTAATTGTGCCGGTCCCCTGACCTGTAGCACTTTCCCCACTGCTCATCTCACAGTGCAAATGTTGCCATCCTCCCTCCTCCATGAATGCTTTCCCTGACTATCCTGGCCCAGGTTCCATCGATACCTGCTTTCTCTAACAAATTGTGTTATGTGATTGGGACTTAAAAGTGCCCTTTAATTATTTCAGGTAGCTGAATCGTCCTTGCTAAATAAGAATATTAGTGCCTTAAGGACCCAGCCCAGACTGTCTCATTCAGTCATTCAATCAACAAACATGTACCGAAGATTGGTACCACTAAGCACCACACTGCCCTTCTCTTGTATTCTTAGGCTCTAGACCAGGGTTTTGCAGAGTGTCCCGTCTACACTTCTTGCATGGGACAGAATTTACTGCACATAACTGGTGACCAGGATTACAAGTGTATTTTGGCCTCAGGTCTAAAGTGACTGGCATGAGGACAGAGTCCCTGATGTCACCCCTCACTGCTGTGTTCAGGACACTCAAGCCAATGGGCCCAGACACTCACGATCCTCTCCACACAGGAAGGTCTGCCCCCTTTGGAATTCTGCATCTGCTGGGAGATGATCACAGCAAGAAGAAAGGAGGGGCTCCTATTTCACTCGCAAAAACACCCACATTTTCAGACGAATTGATAAGAGCTGTAATAACTCATGGGCATAGAAACAAATTCCTTTCTGATTCCTTCCATCTGGAGTTCCACGAAGATGCAGGGGCACAAACAGAAAATACAGAACCCCTCTTTCACCTTGCCTCCTCGGACAGACCACCACAGTTGCCTAGCTAGAGCCCTGCCCTGTGCCTCCCACCTGCACCCCAACCCCACCACCCATGCACACAACCAGATCTTTTCTTTTTTTACTGATAAGTCACAAGTTTGGTGGATCTTTCCATGACTGAGCATAATGCCTTACAAGCAACCATCACCTTCAGACCCACATATCTCTAGTAGGGATGTACTATGTAACTGCCCTTTTGAGTTAAAAAATTTAAATGTAGTATCTCAAAAGAGGTATCAACTGGGCATTTCTAATGTTACTTTTAAAAAAAAGGAAATTGGAATAATTACCACATGTATGACTCTTACCCTCCACTGTTGGACTGAAAGTTGTTTTTCTTGCCATATAAGCATGCCTATAAGAAGTCCAAACAAGCTCTGAGTTATATAACATTGTTCACATTTTTGGGGGCTATAATTAGAGTGATAAGATTATGGCAATGATCCTAGAACAGATTAAGGACATAATTGTGATGAAAGAGGGCTCTGGGTCAGTAGAAGTACGTATCTGAAACTGTTTTATTTACCATGATTTTGGCACAGGGAGCAGTAATAATCCCCTATTTACAGAACACCTTTCAGAGAATGTGTTTCCAAAGGCTCCACATAGTTTTCCCACTTCGCCTGTTTAATCTGGATGGAAAGTCGCCTTCAGTGTTTAGAATGAAGCTATAAAACCAACAGGGTCTCTCAGGAAACCACCACAATTTGCAAAGGGGGTGAAGAGGCAGGAGCCTAAGAGAGGCCAATACAGTTTCTGAAACTTGACCACCTTCTCCTTCTATTAAAAGTGCTGCCTACAACACAGCTGTGTCAGCATATGATGCCTGTCTGAGGAGGTGTGTTCACGGAGAGGCTCATGGTCAGGTCGGAGTAACCATGCCAGTTAACCTGGGAGAAGCAGAAGAGGGTCTCTGCGGCTGGGCTTCTGGGAATGAACCCCCGCCCCTTGCCCCTGGCATAGTCTAAGAGGAACAGAAGACTCCCATGGAGAAGGAGACTTCTTCTCCCATGGCTTATTTAACAGTATAGTGCTCAGGGCTCATGCCACTGGTTGGAATTAAATAGAAGGACCAAGAGGGGGATATCTGGGCTTTGACAATGGTGGTGGGGGCCTCTGGCCCTGGTTCTCCAGAGGCAAAGGGAGAAGAACCATAGGCTGGCATGGGCACCTCTTAAGCCCTGCTGGCCATTCCACTCTGTGGCTAGACCTTATTTAAATTTGGAACAGAATCTCGGACTCTAACCTCCTCTGTTTACTTCTGTTTGTTTTCCCTTCTTACCAATGTTCCTTTTGAAAAAGCCCAACTTACCTAGGCAGTAAACAATCAGAAAAAAGTGTTTGCCTTCCCTTAATAAGAATTAAAAAAAAAAAAAGGGCAACCTTATTCTTTCGGGATTAGGACGTTTGGGCGGGGTGAGGGGGAAGAGAACAGGAAGGGGGACCTCGTAGAGACAGAATGTGGGTCAGGCACCGAAGCTACGGTCCCTCTGAGTCAGAGGGTTCCATGAGGTCCACATGCTATAAAGACCCGCAGGTATGGGTCCTTACTACACTGCTCATTCACCAGTTCTGACTTGTCCTTCTCATATTAACCTACTACCTTCAGCTGGCTGGTATTCGTAGCAGTCAGCTTTTGGATCTTAGCTATAACTCACCTATTAAAAAATGAAACACAAGGGCACCTGGGTGTCACAGTCAGTTAAGCATCCAACCCTTGGTTTCGGCTCGGGTCGTGATCTCAGGGTCGTGAGATCGAGCCCTGGGTCAGGCTCCTCTCCCTCTGCCTGCCCCTCACGCCTGTACTCTCGTGCTCTCTCTCTCTCTCAAATAAATAAATAAATCTTTAAAAAAAATGAAACAGAAATAAAGGTGAGATTCTTAGAAAGGAGGCTGCACATCAAATTATATTGCAACCTGTGCTATAGAAGTCAGACATTTTGATAACTCAAAGTCAGCCACAGAAAAGAAAAGCTTATATAATGTAGATGGGTAATTATTTGTTAGTTTAAGTCCTACGGCATAATTACTGGGACCTACATGAGAACTGCTCGAGATGGAGTCCTTACTATGAACTGCTTGAGACGGAGTCCTTGCTATGAACTTGAAGACCTGAGGAAGGCAGCCCTATGTATGAAATGAATACCTCGTCTCACTTACTCATGAACAGAAACGATTTTCAAAAAGTCAGGATGTGACAGTTATGCTGCATGATTTATTTTGAATACTGGAAATATAAACAGTACCCTAATTAGCTTGTAGACTTCTCATTCCTGGTACATATGGCGCTTTCTCTGTGACCTAGATATAGGGTAAAGTCTGAACTACATTTAAAATTGAGATTAGTCAGTTTGTAAGCATCCAGGAAGTCAGCAATTTTCAGAGGGCAAGGATTACAATTAAGGGAAAGCATTGCCCGCCCCAGTTGTTACCAGTCCTTCTTGTGAATTCTTTGCATTAACTGATCTCTTTCATTGATTTTTACCCATCTCTTTCTAGGGTTCACTCTAAAATTCTCAACTCCAGCTTGGAAGACTTAGAGGCAGATTCTGCCATCTCCCCAAGATTGTTAACAATTTATAGTATTAAAAAAAGGCAAAAAAAAAAAAAAGGCCTTGGGGGGTGGGACTCTTGCCATTCTGCAAAGTGTCCTTGTTAGTCGTCTGTCCGTGGTTGTCAGCTCAGCCCCAGAACCCTCCAGGCCCCACCCACAGGGATTCAGTTTGAACCGAACCAAGGTGAGGCCAGGAGGGGGGATGTTTTTAAAGTAGGCCAAGTGATTCTAACTGGAAGCCAGAGCAGACAGCTCCATTGTAAGGTGCTCACCGCACACTGTCGGAGTCCGTCGTCTGTCCTTCACTCACTGTGGTCTGCAACTGAACATCAGTCTACTTGCGGCTTACCCTTCACAATTCCTGCTTCCTACGGGCTCCTCTTTTGTCTAGAAACCTCTCCCTGGAATGCCCCCAGCTCTCCACTTCTCCCAGCGACCATCCTAGTCATCCGCGGAGGCCTCCTTTAGTTAACACTCCCTGGGCACCCACTGGGAGCCAGACACTGCGTCGACTCAGAGAACACAGAAAGCTACCCGAGACACGGGACCAGCCTTCAGGGAGCTTGCTGCCATGGTTGAGAAGTCAAATTTTCTGAGATAACTAGCCCCAAGCAAACGTCCCACGCTCAGGAGGCAAACATGGCAATTCTAGAAACAGCACAGGCCCATAAGTATGGCAGCCCCAAAACATAACCACAATCAACCCAGGTAGAGGACGAATAAATCTAGGATGCCAAGGAGACCGATAAAGAACCCAATGAGAGTAGATGGTGGTGAGACCCCAAATATCCTCCCCCTGGCTCAGTGACAAACATGAGCCACAGAGGGAAACAGCAAGTAGAGACTCAGGTCTAAGAGGGCCTCATCTCGAAACTGCCGATATGGTCATCCCTATTTCCTGAATAAACAGTAAATAAGAGTAAAAATACTGTGAAGAATATTAGCTAGAACAGACTTCCGGAAGACAAAGGCTAAGCTGATCCAAAGATCCAAGTTAGACCCCGGGAACAGAACTGTTTTTATTTGTTGCTTTATTTGTTTTTATTTTTTGCTATTTTTTTGTTTTGTTTTTTTGTTTGTTTGTTTGAAGTAAGCTCTAGGCCCATCATGGGGCATGAACTCACGACCCTGAGATAAAGAGTTGCATGCTCTACCAACTGAGCCAGACAGCCGCCCCTGTTCTTTTGCTTTTTAATAATATGAACCAATAATGAAACCAGAAAGACATGGTGAATAGTGAGTGATCTAAGGGACAGCCTAGGTGGAGGTTTACGTGGCAGCAATTGTCTTAAACAACAGTGTGGGCACCTGAAGCTCCGATGGGTCAAACGCAACATGAAAAGAAATGGGGCAACAGACCCGTCAACTGGTTTCCAAGCTCCCTGGCTCTCCTGCTCTCAGAGAAGGGAAGGGGAGAGGCACAGAGAGACCTGGGGCCGGGGCGAGAGCAAGAAGTGGTAAACTTGAAGAGAACAATCATAAAAATCATAGCAGATTAACATGACAGACTTCACATTCTAGTTACTCATTTAATCCTCAAAATTAGCCTTATTAGTTATTTTCATTTTGCAGATGAATCAGAAACCGAAGCACAAGGAAGTTAAGTAGGTTGACCAAAATCACACAGCCAGTTCAAAGAGAGGTGGGATTTAAGGCAAGGTCATGATCTTACCCTACCCCAACCCATGAAACTGCATTCTAACAGTAGAATACAGCACCTAAGGAAGTGGATAGAATGCACCTGAAAGTCATTTTTGACTATGTACTCAAAGCCGGGAACTGTGCTGGCACTTCAAACATCAATGAGTAAGATCTTGTTCCCAAATTGAAGATGTTCATAGCTGCTTCAGCAAAAGCACGAAAATTCAGAGTAAATCGGCATTTAAAAAAAAAAATCAAAATAAATATTCTATTTCTCATTTTGCTGTTTGTGGAGTTGGTAGAGTGGCTCTGTTTATCATTATAAAGTATGGCTAAGCCTGGAAGGTTGATGTAATGGAACAAGAACATTACTCACAAGGAAATATCTGGAAAAAGTGTGTTTGTATGTGAGAGTGTATGCATTTGGGAGGGAGGTTGTTAACCACTGTGCCCTCATTTCATCTTTCCAGACATTTCTACCCTATCACCAAGGACAGTGGCAAGTACTGGGGAACACTGGGGGAGGCAGGAGCATCTGTGGGTCAAAGCATTTTTCGAGCCTCTTCTGAAGTCAGTTCATTTGAAGTTGACACATCACTTCGGAGCTAACAGGAGTTTGAACTTTTGCCCAGCAAGATATCCTGCCCATTGGTAAGTAAACATGTGGTGGGGACAAACAGTTTTTATACAACTCTTCATTGTACGATGATAAGATCTGGGGACGCTTTTTTTTTTTCCTAGTTTAGATTTCTTTATTCAAATATCACACTCAGAAATTCCCCACCCCACTTTGCCAAGACCCGACATTCACTCCCTCGTCTGGGAACTTCAATAATTTGGCATTTGCTGCCAGTTGGCTTTTTCTTTAAAAGAATTTTAAATGCTATGTAGGCTCTTGAATTTTTCTCAAATTATACCAAGAGTATAATTGGCTTATAAAGAAGATAAATATAGAGGAAGGGCCTCCAGCTAGTCAGTACCACACCCGACTGCTCTTCTTGAGTCCCCAGCTGACGCTAGAAGGAAACTGGCACTATGTGCTAGGCACATTCACGGACATCTTCGCATCCAAACCCTGAAACAGCTCTAGCACATGGTCACTATCACCTCTCCCCATTTTCCCCCCAGCTTTACTGGGATATAACTGACACCTAACCTCCTGTATGTTGAAGGTGCACAATCCCTTGATTTGATGCACCAGTGTACTGCAAAATGATTACACTACAGTGTTAGCTAACACCTGCTCCCATGTCTTTTTTTTTAAGATGAGAAAACGAAGATTTGGAGAGTCTCGATAATTTGTCCCAAGCCAACCAGCTCCAAAAACAGAGGTCACAGAGACGTCTGGCTTTGACATCTGTGGTCATTTCCTCTTTGCTAGAGTGATGCTGCCATGTTGAAGCCTTTCCTTCCCACCCGCAAAGGCCTCTTAATCCTGCCTGTAATCTGATCATAACCGAGACCAGTTTCTGTAGGTTGAAGGAACAATAGCCCCACGACGTCCCGCCCACAGAAGTAAGGTTTGGAAGTTGCGGCTATTTCCTTGAAAAGCAGTATTACTAGGCTGAATAATGGCATGGGTATTTTTCTCCCTCTTTTGAAAAGTGGCAAAGTAAAACAATACTCAGCTATAGTGTTACCAACCTAAGGATGTCAGCATTAGCCTGGGGGGCGGGGGGGCACCTTCCCACTCCTCCCGAGTGTTTTATGTAATAATGCCTCTCTAAGCCAAATGGCATTGGCGGGTAATCCCATTTGGCTCTGTCATACGGCAACAGTGCCTCCCTGCTTTTCTCACACGTGGCTAATTGCTGATGGAAGGAAAGCGTTGAGCTGCTCTCAGGGTTGCTGGCAGATAAGCCTGCCTTGGAGCTGGAGGTCCTTATCTTTACTGCTTGCATGCCTTTTTAGTCCAGAAACCGAGCAGCACTTTTCATAAGAATAGCTGCCCACCCCCTTCCTGTGGGATTCCAGTGGTTCCAGAAAGCCAAAAAGCATTCCTGCAGACCTCAGAGATTTATGTCTGGGGAGGGTGTCTGTGGCTGGGAGGGGACCTGGTTTGTGCCCCTGGCAGCGCGATAGTCATCACGGGAAGGGATAGAGGAAAGTCTGAGTCAGCAACGGCAGGGTTGAACCCGAGGCAGGGTTTGTGAAGCTCTGGGGAGCCGGAATCTCCACCGGCCTGGGCCAAGCTGCCGGTCTGGGGGAACAGAACATGGGACAGCCAGGCTTCCGTTCTCATCTGCCATTTGAGGCCCTCTAAACACAGCCTCCACTCCTGGGTTCAGCTTTATCACCCGCTAGCCTCCTTCATGTTTCTCTGCCATGAACATCCTCAGTCCCCCTCCCGGCCTCGCTGTCCTTCCTCTTGTCAACTGAAGCCCTACCTTGTTGTGGGAGGCCTTCTTTGACCACCCCCAGCCCAGAGAGGATGCTCTCACCTCTGAGTGTTTTAAAACTGTCTGTCTGTGTCCCTCTGCAGGTACTTACCACATCCTGCTTTGCCCAGCCACCTAAGTTTTTATGTGACTATGTTCTTTCTTTTCTAGGGTGGCCAGGTGAGTCCCTGCTCTCCCTATGACTCCAGCTCCTCCAACCCTCTTTTTGGCTGACTCTGCTCCAGCCATGCCGGCCTCCTCACTGTTCCTCAGAAAGGCTGGGCACACTCCTGCCCCAGGACCTTTGCACCAGCTGTTCCTTCTGTCTGGAGCACTCTCCCCCAGGGAAATGGCTCACTCTTTCCCTTCCTTAATGGTTCTGCTCTGTTAGAATTTATCAGGGGCTTCTGCAACTACCCCAGATTGCAACAAACAAATAAACAAACACCCTTTCCCAGAACTCCACTTCCACCTTCCCTTGCTTTGTTGGTCTTGTTTCTTTCATCATGGATTTTTAAATCTGTTTATTGCCCTCCTCCCCCTACTTGAATGTAAGCTCTATGAGGAAAAGGATTCCCCACTGTTTTGTTCACTGCTGGGTCCGCAACACTAAGGATAGCGCCTTACATGTAGTAGACACATGTTAAATGGGTTTTGAATGAATGAATATCTCTGTTATTATCAATCCTTTGCCTAGCCAGTGCTAGGCCATATACACATATGTGTATGAGAAATACACACATGGTATATACCACATATGGTAAAAGCTCAACAGATATTTGTTATAAATGACAATATTATTCTGTTTCTGGGCTCAGACCCCGATTGGTCTATTCATTTCATATGCTCCTTCCGAAAGGCTGGGGGGGTACCCCTTGGTCTCAAGAGGGGAGGTGTAAGGTAGAACAGGTAGGGGCTGGGGTGGGGGCGTGCGCAGACAAAGTATCCTGTTGTCACTCTGTGACCAACATTACAACCTTCCAGCCAGGTTGGGCCTATGCTCACAAGACAAGAGTTGCTCATTTGACAATTGGTTCAAGTGTGAGTTCCTGGCTGGTAGCCCTGAGAAATCAAGGGGAAATTTTTCAAGTTACCCTGCATCTGCCTGAAAGGAGTCTTAATGAGAGGCATGGGCTAGTCACACAAAGCCCTGGCCCTCTCTGCTTGCTGCCCACACAGGAAATTTGGACCTCATTCCCTCTGCAGAAGGGGGCTCAGGTCCCTACAGCCACAGGGAGGTGTCTGGGCTCTCAGCTCAGCTTTAGTTCTGATGTTTCCACAGAAGTACCAAGTACACCCTGAGGTCTGGTCGCCTGAGCTATGGACAGGCCTGCTGGTATGTGGAGGGCTGGGTGGCTGATGGAGGCTATGAACATTCTCTGCACATAAGCCCCAAGATCCGGGGTCACCCTGATTTTGCTGGCATAAAGGAGACCCCGTCCAAGGCAAGAGACAAGTGAGACCTTCAGCTCCAGGACAACTCATGTGATCACAAGCTGCTTCCGAGAGTAGACTCTGTGGGTAAAACCCAGATACATGGTTCCCTTCTCAGAACCAAGATCTGTGCACAGTGTGGCTATCATGTGGTCAGTCCCATGGATAGGCAGCATGTGCCAAAGAGCAAGTAGTTCCCAAAGTTGCAGATCTCAGAACATGTCATCAATAATGAGCCAAGCTACTGCTTATTAGTCCCGGATAGGTACCTGACACGACGCTAGAATAATTTTCTCAACCACCCTCCAAGTAGGTCAGATGGGCTCGCTTGCCAAAGGACCCCCTGTGGTTATGCAGCAGAGCCAGCTTGGGATCCCCGGTCCAGGATGCCAGGCTGCCTCCCACAGCCCCTGGCCTCCAAGGGCTGCCAAAGCCATGGAGGTGAAGGCTGCAGAGCCTGAGCTACTGTGGAACGCCTCCAGGTGTGGAAGGGAGGTCTGTGCAGAGGAAGCAGCGATCCTGCTCTTTCTTGTACTGTGAGTGGTGGCCAGAAATCTACAATGGTTTGAGTTTGGAGGGAAGAGACTCAGACCGAGGAATAACATAATACCAAGTTCACCAGCATAGGCGCACAGCTGCCTCTCCCGCTTCAGAGAGCGACGGGGGCAGCCCCGTAACTGCCACCACTTACAGGACGCTTACTGAGGGCCCGGCACGGTTCCCAGGGCCTCACCCCAATTATCTCACTGAATCCTCACGGTGCCTCTATGGAGTAGGGGGTTAATATACCCGTTTTTCAAATGAAGAAACTGTACTGTGGAGAGCTTAAGAAACTTGCCTGAGGCTCTTTAGTTAATAAGAACCAGAGCAGTCTGACGCCACAGTCCAAATTTTTAACCTCCACCAGGCTGCCTAACACCCTGGAAGTCAGAGAATTTCTGCTGTGGTTGTGGCCCAGCCACCTCACTTGGTCCGTCAGCCTCCGTCCACTCATCCGTGAAAGTGCAAGTTAGACAGAGGGTCTCTAAGGTCACTCTTTTGCTGCACATGGGCTGAGTGCAATTCTTTGCCTGGCACTGAGCTTGTCTAGGGGAAAGCAGAAGTGGACAAGTCACGGTCTCCGTTGTCAAGGAACTCAGAGTCCAGAGGGATCGTTTCCAGCTGTAAAATCAGAGGCTCCACCTCAAGGAGACCCCTTTAGGCTGCCTGAGGAAGTCTCAACTCCTTCACAGGCTCTCCCTGCTCTCTGGAGTTAGAACCCCTCCTATTCTCCATCCGCCTGATTCATCTGTAAGCACTAGCATCTTCCAGCCCCGTTGCTGTGGCTCATGCTACTTCCTAACCAACCCCCCCCCCAACATCCCCAAGGACCAGCAGATCATCCAAAGGACCAAAGCCAAGGACCAGCAGAAGTCCCAACTCCCTAACTCCTTCAAGATACCCGCATTCCTTTCCCCAAATTCCTTTATCATTTACTGTCTGGTGCATACAGCTTAACTCATTATTGGCACATATATCTCTACTCATTTTGTACGTTTCAGCCTTGTTTCCCAGATGTGGTTTATACTTTTTGATTCCCCACAGCAAGTAACACAAAGGTATGCACACCAAAGAATTCCAAGCTCGCCTACAAATTCCACCAAGATTGCCTCTTTGCCCAAGAGGGGGTTCTAAACTGGACTTCTCTGACTCAAGTCCACTCCTCTCCAAGGACAGCCATTAACTTTGGAAGAGTTAGTTCATTTTTCCATGCCTTGGCTTTTTCATTTATAAAATAGAAATGATACCTGGCATTTCCCTCATAAAACTGTTATGAGAATTAAATAAAATGCATAAAAACACTTAGCATTAGTACCTGACAACGGTGAAAGCTCAGCATTACTTGCTTTCATGACTGGTAGATGGTTTCTAAAGATGGCCCCAACAGGCCTCCCTTTCCTTGATGGGCATGCTCCTCCCATGGAAAGTGAAGTTTGTTGCCCTGCCCTTGAACCTGAGCTAGCCTGTGGCTTGCTTTGGGCAACAGAATACACAGAAGTGATACCAGAACTGTGTGAGTTCTGGACCAAATTTTAAAAGGTCTGGAAGTTTCTGTTTTTATGCTCTCTGGGGGCAGTCAGCCACCATGCTGGAAAGAAGCTCGGGCTTGGTCACCAAAGGAGGATACCCCACGTGAAGGCTACCAAATGGAGGAGTGAAGGCTCCTGGCAACTTCCAACCACGCCCAGCAAGCAGCTGAATGTAGCCGAGCGCCACATGGAGCAAAAAAGCCACCCAACCAAATTTCCTGAATTCCTGACCCAAGAGTAAGGAGAAACAACTTATCATTGTTTTAAGCCACCAAGTTTTGAGGTGGTTTGTTGTGTAGCCAATGATAATTGAAACAATCAACATTACTACTGCAATTCTTGTGATGAGGTAGATTAAACTCGATTAGTTAAGCACGCACTGAAGGGCTACTAAATGCAAGACAGGTATTTTTACCTCACAGCCAAAGCAGATAAAGAAGACCAAAAATATGAGTACTATTGAATTCTTCACCTTCAGGTTTTCAGTCTAGTTTGGTGGGAAATACAGTCACAGACATAACTACCATACACAGAAGGACAGGGTGCATAGTACCCAGAATGACCAAATCTCAGGAGGAAGGAAGGAAGAAGAGAGGAAGAAGGAAGGAAGAAAAGAGGAAAAAGGAAGAAGAGAGTAGCCTTGTCTAGGAGGGTGGGGGTAGGGGAGTGGGGGAGTGGGGATGGTGCAGGTCATTCGTAGAGAGAGAGACATTTTAGATGTATCTCAAAGGGCAACAGGAGAGAGTTGTTTTTTGTTTTTTGTTTTTTCCCCAAAGCAGAGCCCTAAAATGACTCCAGCAGCCTTGGTCCTCACGTGTAAATTGGCCTCAGGGTAGTGGGAGAATCTCAGCTGGGGGTCAGAGGGCCTGTGCGTGCAAAGGACTCAATCCCACCCTGGATCACTAAGAGGATTTCAAGAACACCCCATGTGTTTTCTCATCCATTGAAGGAGGTGACAGTCCCCTAAATTGTACCAAAAGATCAAATAGAAGCGAGAGCTTTGAAAATCTGGAACACACTTCACATGCAACATCAGGTAGAAATACTGAGGTCTGAACTCTCAGAGGCCATAGTCTATGGCGCCCCACAACATCCTTTAGGTCAGAGCACAACTCTGACAGCCCAGAGTGTTGTTTGCCATCCGCAGCGTGGTCTGGGGCGAGTCCTCACCTGCTGATGGTGGGCGGGGCCCCTGCCCAAACTTGGTGCCCATCCCGGGTTCAAGGACACCAAATTTCAGGGAGCCTCCGCCATTGGCCACTGAGCCGACCACGACCTGCACAAAACTGAAATGTGTGCTTTCAGGCTGGTGAAGTATCAAGCTCGAGGCTGCCCTCACAGTGGTGACCCCTCATCAGAAATGCCCCCTTTCCCCTCGGAGTCCTCTGTGCAGATGCTTCTGTCCTCTGAGCTCAGCTGGGGCCCTACCACCCCTGCCCAGCAGGCCCTGCCTCTCTAGCCCCCTTGGAGCCCCCTCTGGCAGTCCAGCATCTGAGTCTGCCCAATCCTGCCCTGCGCACTCCCTCTCTTCCATACGCCTCTCAAGAATAAGGCTCATGGCATATGAATCTCTTGCAAATCCCAGCGGGGCCTGGGACAGTGTCTAGGGTGGTCACTTGCCGATGACTTGAAGGTCAGCCTTCCCCAACAGTACGTGGTTGTGCCACTCTGGTGCTGTTTCTCTAAGTGTTGTCAGAGACCGCATTGCATTAAAACACACACACACACACACACACACACACACACACACACACACACACAAAACGTGAACCCCTAGCCCTACTGAATCCCCAGGGATAGGACCTGTAATTTGCCCTTTAACGAGCTCCCTGGGAGATGGAATACACACAAGGGTCCGAGGACCCTGCCGTAAGGGAGGTACAATAACCGGCTTAGATGGCAAGATTCATGTCCCGGGCCTCTGGCCTGGAGACCAAATGGGTCTCCCGCCACCACACCTAGTAAAAAAGAGGAAGAGTAGTGGCCCCTTGACCCTTCTCTTGCCCGGCAAATGTTGATGGGCTGTTATGGCACCATTCCCGCAGACGAAAACAACAGGCCTGAGTCCTTCTCGGATGTTCGGTTCACCTTTCTCCTATCTTTCCTCCCAGAAATGACCGATGTTTGTAAATACTATGTGTGGATTTCCTGCCATCACCTCATGAGTGGGAGCCATCCGATCCACACTTCGACACCGTTCCCGTGATCACAGAGGAGAATGGGCCTTTCTCCTCCAGCTGGATGGCTCCAGGGCTGTAAATGAAACTGACCTTTAGAAGCAGTGCCTGAGGATAGATACTTCATTTTCTATACTTTCCTGTTTCCAGTACCTGATAAATTCCTGGCCGAGTTCCTTTCTCACAGCCGAAAACACTGGCAGGTTGCAGATTTGGAAGTCTCAGCCAGAAAACATGAAATTGCATTAATATCCCCAAAAGCACACACCTTGGAAGAGAAAGTCTACCCAAGACTAATCAGAGTTGCTCTTAATGAGGAAATTACACAGAGGATTAAGACACTTCATCCCTTTCTCTTGGCCTCCCTATTAGGAGCTTCTAGGGTTACAGGGCTCTTCATAAATCACTGCTTATGTAGCCATTCTGACTCCAGCATCAACACACTGTCACTGCCTGGGTATTTTCCAAGTGCATGATTTCCCAAGTCATCCTGGAACTTTCTGGGATAAGTTGAGATGCAAGAAAAATACATGGTAACCTTGAACGAATCCTACTGCTGGAGGCCAGCAGAGGGGAAGTTTCCAGAAGGCTGGGGGGTAAGGAGGCGGCTTGACCATAACAAGGGCAAGTCTTGCCAGCAACCTCACGTCCATTCTGAGAGCAGAGGGGTGGGCAGAAGCCCGGTGCTGAGGCTCATTCTGTAGGCAAAGGCTGTGCTCTCTCCCCACTGCCCCCAAGATGCATGCTGCCAGGAGGAGGAGCACTAAGCAGTGGAAACACCTCTGCTCCAGCCCCAGCTCTTCGTGAATGATGAGCCCTTGAGAAGACCCCTCACTGATTCATGGGCCAGTTTCCTCATCTCTCAAAGGAAAATATGCCACTGCCCTACCTATCTCAGAGGTTCGCCGAAGGTAAACGGAGGTGATCTAGCCAACAAAGGACTCTGCAAAGCAGCCAAGGAGCTGCCTGCACGCACCTGCCAGGCGCCGTGCTAAAGGCCATATGCGTCGCTGCGCAATTCTCATGACAGCCCTTTGAGGGGAGCACTGTTACTTCTGTCATTCACAAGGAGGCAGCTCAAACATAGGACGCCCTACAGGTAACAAGTGACGGATACAGAATGAGTGCAAGGTACACACCCCGGAGAGGCTCCCATCAATCAGAAGAGGAAACACAAAATGAAAACTATTTTCGGGGGGAAGAAATGGATTCCACGGATGACAAAGATGGCAAGGAGCCTAGAGTCTGTGGGACAGGAAGACAGGGACTATCTCGCATCACGCAGGAGTAGGAGAAAGTGGGAAGTGGGTACAGTCACTTTCGGGGACAATTCCTTTTTGCCGGAGCATCGTTAATCGTCCACTGCAGAAAAGTGTCGGCCTAGCGGCAACCCTACCACACACAGATCTCAAGGATGCTAAAGGTAGCCATGACTCGGCATCTTTGTTAAATCCCCCAGTCACCTCTGGAAGATGCCACTGCTTTTCAGAAGGAACACCGATGTTAGAGAAGCTCCAGGTTCGGTGCATGGCTGGAAAAGCGCACGGGGCATTTTGACAATTGCAGCTTCTGACCCTCTAGTTTCCTTCCCCTCCACCGCCCACTACCCAATACCGAGGTCCCTCAGGGGCCGTGGGCTGACAGGAAAAGCTGAAGTCTGATTAGGCAACCAGAAAGGCCCTCCGGAGAGTCCTAGTGTGGGTGTAAAGGACGTGGACATCATCCATCCACGGGACATTTACGGCTGAGGGACTGGTGAGAAAATGAGGTGGTTTTTTTTGGCAGGTCTGCTGTGTTTCAGTACGTCCTTACCCTCTCCAAGGACATGGGGGAATGCCTAGAATATGGTCCACGTTCTCAGATGGAAGACCGCAGTGAACGTGCCCGTCTCCCCCTACCCCCCCCCAGGATATGAGGACCACAAAGAGTGGTCAACTTGGCCACCCCCCTCAACCACCCAGAGGTTTTGCAAGTGAGGACTTTTCACCAGTCCCTGATGCGATGGCCTTAACTTTCTAATGGGCTTACAGAATCTCCTAGCCATGCTTTGTGGGTGGACTTTCCTCCTGACATCACAGGCAGGGCGCTGAGAAGAACACACGGCATGGGAAACACTGACTTAAATACGCAGCTTGGGAAGGGGGTCATTATTCACGAAGCCTTCTGTGACAAGGACCCCAGCAAATCCCCCTAAACAGAATTTCCCCCACACTTATATTTAAAAAAAGAAGAGAGAGTGAGCCAAGTGAGCCGGAGGAGTCTGATATTTTCTTGCAGTTTCCTTTTTCCTGACGCTCTGTACAGGATGATGTAGTTGTTTACTTTGAGGCTCAGGAGTCAGCCAGCATTGTACGAAAAGCTTTCCCACAAAAAACCCATAATAAGACAAACTCCTTTCCATGATGTTCGAGCAATTAGCAACACATGAGCAGGCTTGCTCATGCCCTCGCTCCAGGATCTGCTTTCCTCCTGTCACAGGAGTCCCTCACGCTGGAAGTGGGGGGAGGGGAGACAGGGAGGACTCTCATTCCCCCGGGAGTGGGAGGGGGAGGCGGAGGGGTGTCAGTAGGGGGGATGAAGGAACGGGGGGGGGGGGGGGGGAGTAATGAACAAACAAGATCCTCAAAGGTCCCACCTCCAAGCCACTTTCGTGGCTCCCTCCGCTGTTCAACCCTGCATGAAGCAACATTCCGCACCTCAGTATGCTTATTTGTAAAATGGGGCAACGGGAAAGCGTCAGAGGTGTGGTTAGAGTAAATTACACCTATAAAGCTGTTGGCATATGACCTGAGGCTGCACAGTGGAATGGTGAGCACGCAGACAAAGGAGTGGGGACTGCCTGGGTTCAAATCCCAGTTCTACCTCTTACGGACTGTGTACTATTGGGGAAAGGTCTTTCTGGATCTCAGGAGACCTACCTCCTAGGTCCCCTGTAAGCATTATTAATCGGTATATGTAAAGAGCTTTAAAAATGGGTATCTAGTAAGTGCTGTCAAAATGCCAGTTGCTTTTATTTTTCGCTTCTAGAAAACATTCTGTAAATGTTTGTTGCTGGTGACGGCAGTGAGGAAAGCTACTTGAAAACCAGTGGTAGGCACAGGGGAGGGTGACACAGGAAGGGGCATGGGCCTCCACAGAAGATGTGTCAGAATCCAGAAAGAACATGCACATACACAGCATCCAAGCAGAGTTAATTTATCACAAAATTTTGTTGATGGAAAATGGCAAGAGGTCTCTGGTTTTCATAATATAAAGTGCCGAATGAAATGTTAGACTACATCCTCTTAGCTACAAAACATGGTTTAAAAAAATGCTGAGAAATGCCAAAGTTGTGGAAACCAGGAAAGATTTCTCCCCTAATCAGTGCTGCATGCCAAAAGGACAAGGCTTGGCTAGGGTACCCCTTAAGAATTCTCAGCCCATGCGTCCCCAGGCTGGGCTAAACGCGGGCCAGCATTCCACCTGGGATAACCCTGAGGTTTCAGCACCATCTTGGCCTTGGTCTTGGGAAGGAGACAGGGACTGTGCTTTATCCTTCCAGCTAAACCGACCATGTGATCAGCTGCCACACTTCCTGTCCTTGAGACAGACCTCCCTGCCAAAGACAACAGGAAAATCAAGACTATGGTGGCAAAATAATGATATGCAGACATTGTCCTCAAGCTCAGTTCTTACTACAGGGAGAATTTTTCTTGCGGGCGGGGGGCGGATATTATCATTTACAATGCTAACATCTATGGTAGTTTGGATACTTTCATGATCGTGTTCTACCCTTCCCCCCTTCCATTATAAAATATACCTACAGAAAGATATATAAAGTAGACGTATCGTAAAGAATAACCAAGTAAAACAAACCCCCTTTTAGCCATGATGCATCCTGACAAATAGAAAATGTTTGCTGGTCCTCAGCAGCCCCTTTAAACCTCTCTGCCAGGAGCTTGCCCCTCCCTCCCCCTCCAGGGATAAGGGTAACCACTGCCTTGGGTTTTTTTTTTTTTTTATGGTTTCATCACTGTGTGTCTCTCTGAAGAATATATTGGTTTTTTTTTTTTTTTTCTGTTTGGGGACTTTCTGTAAATGCAGCATGCTACATGTGTCTTTCTGGGACCTGCATCTTCTGTCTGCATGTCCTCCCTTTTTAATCACCAGCTCTTATAGCTCAGGTCTCCATTCTTAAGGGGGGGGGGAGGCTCACTCATTGTCTTTTAAAAGCACCCTTATAAAGCATCCCTCAAACATTCTCCCTACAGTATCAATGACACAGCAACTGAATCGATTCATTCTATTCCTATTCCCTTGCATGCGAACCGCCTGCCACACTTACATAAGCTGTGGCCAGTTCCCCACCTTTTCAATCCAAATATAATTCCCTTACAGCAAAATGACATTTCTTGGTAGATTTAAACGTCAAAGGAATGCATTCAGGACTTCCAAATGATACCCTCTTCCAAAAGGAGGCTTTCCCCCACCAAGGACCAAATTCTCAGTATTTTTGCACATTCTGTGTTTCTTTCTGGTTTTGTCCAATGGTTCACGCTCCTATTCTTGCCCTTCCTTACCGATGAAGTCTAAATGTCCCTTTTATGGAATAGGATTTTAAGTTTCATGTCTTTCCCGTAACCTTTGAACAATTTGTGTAGGTGTTCTCAAACCCCTCTAACTATTTTTTTCCTCCTGCAAAAATGCCCATTTGGATCGAATGGGCTTTTTACTCGCATAATCCTGCAAACTGTTCACACCATTTTCTACAAAGCATCAGAATGTCTGTGTTTTATGCTGAACTTAGTGTCTTCACGATTCAGGAATTAACCAGGAGCTCAAAGAGCTGAACAGAATCCATCCTTCTGGGGATACAGATGCACAGGAATCACAGTTTTTGAGCCACAAGCATCTATGTAACCTTTTTTAAGTTTGGGGGAGGACCCAATTTGTTCTGTCCTGCGGCATACATAAGACACTGCCTTCCTGTATTGACCTGGTACCAGCACACCAGGCTCTCTCCAGTTCTCAAGACCAGGGGCTGATCTCTCCTCCCATTAATGTGGTTTAAACCTAACCCGCAGAGATCAACACTGGGGGTGGGGGTGCAGCTGGATGGGAGGACCTGAATGACATAAACATCCAGACTGGTCTCAGACGAAGTTTTCTAGAAGCCAAAAATAAAAGCAACTGGCATATTGACAGCACTTACACTTACACAGATACCCATCATTTTTAAAGCTCTTTACATATACCCCAGACGAGTTCGTTCCTTGTCACAGAACGGCATGACCGCACAGAGCCAATCTCATTGACGCGGATGGGCTCTCACCACTGCGCTCCTGACAGCTCTTCCTCCCGTGCCAAAGTCCTTCACATGTGAGAGGACTCACCCTCCCGTGTGCAGGAGTGTGCCTACTGCCCCAGCAAAGGAAACAGTCAACAAAACAAAGAGGCAACCCTCAGATTGGGAGAAGATATTTGTGAATGACACTACAGATAAAGGGCTGGTATCCAAGATCTAAAAAGAACTTCTCAAACTCAACACCCAAAGAACAAATAATAAGTCAAAAAATGGGCAGAAGACATGAACAGACACTTCTCCAAAGAAGACATACAAATGGCTAACAGACACATGAAAAAATGTTCATCATCATTAGCCATCAGGAAAATTCAAATCAAAACCACATTGAGATACCACCTTACACCAGTTAGAATGGCAAAAATGGACAGGGCAAGAAACAATGTTGGAGAGGTTGTGGAGAAAGGGGAACCCTCTTACACTGTTGGTGGGAATGCAAGTTGGTACAGCCACTTTGGAAAACAGTATGGAGGTTCCTCAAAAAGTTAAAAATAGAGCTACCCTATGACCCAGCCATTGCACTCCCGGGTATTTACCCCAAAGACACAGATGTAGTGAAAACAAGGGCCATATGCACCCCAACTTTCCTAGCAGCAATGTCCGCAATAGCCAAACTGTGGAAAGAGCCGGGATGCCCTTCAACAGATGAATGGATAAAGAAGATGTGGCCCATATATACAATGGAATATTACTCAGCCATCAGAAAGGATGAATACCCAACTTTTACAGCAACACGGATGGGACTGGAGGAGTTCATACTAAGTGAAATAAGTCAAGCAGAGAGAGTCAATTATCATATGGTTTCACTTATTTGTGGAACATAAGGAACAGCATGGAGGACATTAGGAGAAGGAAGGGAAAAATGAAGGGGGGGAATCGGAGGGGGAGACGAACCATGAGAGACTATGGACTCTGGGAAACAAACTGAGGGTTTTAGAGGGGAAGGGGTGGAGGGATGGGTTAGCCCAGTGATGGGTATTAAGGAGGGCACGTACTGCATGGAGCACTGGGTGTTATACGCAAACAATGGATCGTGGATCACCACATCAAAAACTAATGGTGTATTGTATGGTGACTAACATAACATAATAAAATTTAAAAAAAAAAAGAAGTTGTTTTTAAAACGGACATAAATCTATCCTCTTTATATATATATATATATATATATATATATATATAAAATATATATATATATTTTTTCTTAAAGGGTCAGATTTTATTTTCAAGTTTTCTTTTAGTGGACTTGCTTGTCCTTCTTTGTGTGGTTCATTTCCAGTTTATGTACTCAAGAAATGCTTCCCATATCTCTAATAAATTCCCCCAAAGGAAAAAAGAGTGAATTAGACTAGGGAATTATTGCCACACTAACAGCAATGTGCTTCATTTGGTTGTGTTTGTGTGTTTTTAGTGCTTACTTTGGTGAATCTAGGAAACCTTCATAAATTAGGACTTGATAACGGGGGTTGGATTTAACCTATGATCTGAAAAACAAAACAAAACAAAATGGGTGTGGGCTGGATAAATAGTGGAAGAAATGCTAGGAACAAAGACACCATTTTCCCCAACCACTCCACTCCCTTCTCAGACTCTTACCATATTGCACCCTCCATGCTCCTTCTGGAGGACCAGTGAAGACCTCAAACCCCATTTACCACTCGTGTAGCTATCAGTCAGCCAGGCCCAAATCAAGGCTTAGAGCCAGGCAGCTCCACTCTGAGAGCCAGGGCTGGGTAATGAGCTTAGTTCCCTAGCAACCTGTACATGAGTGTTACTGATAAAATGGATTACATACTGCTGATGAATCCCAAGTAAATATCATATTGACCCAACAAAGGAGTTAATTTGTACCTGCTGTCACACCCTGGGCTGAATGAGAGAATTCTGTGATCCCTGCTAGTACACTCCCTGGAACATCACGAGAAAACAAAATGCCCTGATGGGAGTCAAAAGTGGATGTTTCAACTTCCTATTGCCTCCGCAAAAAAAGTTCTTGTAACAGGAAGAAGAGGGTCTGTTTTTCCTTCCATTGCTCTCCCAATACAAATCAGATTGCCTAAAATACCACCCCTAAAGAGTTATTCCAGGGTGCCCTGGGCAACAGAGATGAGTAGTCACCCAACCCTAAATCAACCAACTGCCATTTTATTTACACCTTGGTCTTTGGGAGTTTGGTTTGTGTTTATCCTTCCTCAAAAGCCTAATCTCCCCTGGATATTCAGACAAAATGAAATTTCTAGAAGCCAAGTGAGTTTGAATTAAATCCAGGCTCTGCCACTTCCAGCTGTGTGACCCGTCTTTGGGATAAGAGGCCTACCTCAGAGGGTTGACTTAAAAATTAAATGAGTTAACATACATAAAATGTTTGAAACTGAACCTGGAATATGAGTCCTATAGAAATTTTTGCTATGATTGTCATTATTAAGCCAAGGACGGCCCTGAAATGGAAGGTGATGACTAGCCCACCTAAATGACCCCCGCCCCCCTTTCTCAGACAACAGCAGCCTCCAAAGACAAACCATCAGAAGGGCAGTTGGGTCCAAGATGTTCTTTACTGGAACCACACTGGGGAGCCAGCCCCAATATGTGACCCCCTCTGCCCACCACCTCAGTGACAGGAAGGAGACAAAGCGTCCAGCAAAACTTCCCTAGAACCTTGTGGATGAAACAAAACATTTAGAGGAGCTCTGCAGAAGCCACCTTCAGGGTGACGTAGTTCAAGCTATGGGTTGGGCAGTCAGAAGGATGAACTACCTAACTCCCAGGGACGCACAACCAAAGGCATGTTCCTCACACGTTAACTAGTTACACTTCTAAATGTATTAAATTTTACCATTAAGATTTAATAATTAAGAAAAAGGATAAAACAAAGCATTCATCTTCTAGCTGAACATAGACTTCTTCTAAAAGGATGGCTCTCAGTCATCTCTTACTTGACGGTCTCCCTCCTGATGTACTTGTGAGAGGACTAGGTGAATTAAGAGAATGGGCCATAGTTATAGTCAAGGACAATCTGGGCTCAGGTTAGGGGATAGGTAATATGCATTTTCTCTCCATGGAGCTTGTGTGCCCAGGGGTCAAATTTACCAACAATGGTTTTTCAACTTGGTTTCATGAACAGTTGGGCCAGCTGGTCAGGAGAGGTCATCCTTATAGACAAGTGAAGTACGACAAAGCTCTTTGTCCAGTTTGGCATCTGTCTTTGTAAAGGATATTGAAATTGATAACTGGATATGACAGAAGCTAAAATTTATTGTGCCTGCTGTGTGCTAAAAACTGTGTTATGCTTTAGAGGGACAACTATAACACCTCCTGGTAGTTCTTCTGATGTGCGACCATTAATCATTGAGAGTATGTCTGAATTTGGAACCCTGATGTAGAAGGAAAGCCTTGTGAACATAAAGGCTCTGATCAAGGTAGAAGGAAGCGTTTACTGAATCAAGCTTTGAAAAAGAAACACTAGAAGAAGTTCACTGTTCACTGATTTCACCCTTGTTTTTCTCTCACTCACATTAGCAACAAGCAAATCTGGAAGGGTCCTGCGTATGGTTCCCAGTGAGTCACATTTTCCGAGATCTTTAGAATCTTGTAGATCACATTGTCTATCCCTGTCTGTGTGTCCTCCCCCAGCTTTTACTATGAGTAAGGAAATCGATGCCCTGAGAAATATCCCAGAGTAAGCTTCAGTGGCAGAACCAGAGCAAGAACCAGAGTTTCCTGACTCACAGTGCCTTCTCTCCTAGATCTCATTTTCCCTACAAAATAAAAAGGGCCCAAACACACACAAAGAGCTGAATGGGACATATCCACCACTTGGCAAGATCTCAAAGTCAAAGCATTAAGGACCAAGCAGGGCCATCTGAAGCATCTGAGATCATTGGAACAAAAAGTTCAGGTTATGTGAGGAAAGCCTATTGCTTAAGCTAAGTAATCTCAATAGATTGGCATCTACAAAATGCCCTGAATGGAAAACAACATCAGTCCACTATCAAAATTCAATATGAATCTAAAAATAGACACACTAAAAAAAAAAAAAAAAGTAAATCCTGAAACCCAACAGATGGTGTTGGATGGAGGTGGGAGGTGTGACATCAACCACTGAGGAAACTGGCTTTGTTTGGTGAATGGGTTCGAGGGCTTGGACCTCTGGTGTTAGGTTTTAAGATAAAACTTTCTATTTAAATTTGATCCTTGTGTACCCATTGGACTGTGAGCAAAGGACCTCCGGGAAGGGTGCAGGTCACTGAACCTGACAGGCCGTGATCTAAGTCCACGTTTCTCATCAGGCCAGGGTTACCCCATCCATATTTTCTAGAGTATCAAATGGCACCCTCTACTTCCTTCACAAACAGGCCAGCCTTTCTAGATGCACAGGGGACATCAAATGTCCAGTGGTGATTCTTCCTTCAGAAGCTCTCTCCTACTGCCTCTGGACACGTGAGAGTTACTGAAACAGCCTCCTTCCCGGTACCTCTGCTGTCCCTTCCTCCCTTTCATCCATGCCCCACGGAGCTGCCACACTGTGCCTTCGAATCCTCACTTCCTATAAGACCTCCTAGGAACACTTTCTCTCCAGAATAAGCCCAAACTCCTTGCTGGCATTGTAAGAACTCCACAGCGCAGCCAGAATCTCCTCCCGAAAGGGTCTTTCTCACGCCCTCCCACTGCGGGGCTCCTGCTCTAGCATGGTCATTGCTCTCCCTACGCTGGAGGATTGTGACTGCAAACCCCTCCTTTCCTGCAGCAACCTGTGCTCTGCTCCTCACCTCCACCCAGCAACTCCCCACAGGGCACCTGAGCCATCCACCCTCCTCCCCAGTGGCCCTTCTCGCCCCCAGGAGGCGAGGGTGGGGACCGCAGGTCTGAGTCCCAGCTCCGGCACTTAGCTAGCTGTGTGAGCCTGGCCAAGCTGCTGAGCACCCTGACCTCTTCCTCATCTGCCCACAGACATGGCACCGGCACCACACCCTATGAAGCTTGTGTAAGATTTATTATGTTAGTTCTTGCACGAGGCTTGCCACATAGTAGGTGCTCATTAAGTAGAAGCCTCTCCCCTTCTCATCACATACCGTCTTTATGCCCAGTTGCTAACTGATGTCTATTTTATCTCCTCTCCTTGAACAGAAGAGTTGCGCTCCCTGCTATCTGCCAATGGCACCAGGCAAGCTGCTGGTACAGACCCTCCTGACCAACTTTCTCATCATCGCAGAGCATCACATCCTACTCACGTTCTATCTACTTCCCTCTCTCTATCGCTCTCTCTCTCTCTCTCTCTCTCTCAATCCTTCTCTCTGGTGGGAAACCATCTTCAGTGAGCCAAAGTGTTTTATACACATGCTTCACGGTATTGTTTTCTCCAAACACTTCCGTTACTCATCCAACCAATTTAGAGACAGCACTCGCGGAGAATACGAGAGAGAATCTGCTTCCAAAAATTCCATCTCTACCTCTCAGGAATGTGCCCGTTTTAACAATGAAAGGACATCTGTAATGGAAGCCTTCAGGCACAGCTGCTGTCTACACACATCACATTATATACGGGAGGGTAAAAATCATCACTATTTCCTCCAGACTCTTGGAACTTACAGTGGTTTTAAACTGCAGGGTTTTTTTTTGTTTTGCTTTGTTTTTGTTTTTTAGGTGAAATTCTTTCTTCAAATGATATCTTACTTGGAATACTACTGTGTGAAGCAGTTAAAAGTGGAGCTGCTCCCAATGGAGCAGGAGGAGGAGAGTGAAGGTCCTCTTGCCACAGCACGCCCAGGGTCCGTGTGTCTAGACCCATTTGCATGCACACGCACACACACACACACACACGCACGCACGTGCGCGTGCACACACACACACACACACACACAGCACCTCCATAAAACCGACCTCGAAACCTACAGCTTAAAGGAACATGCAAATAGGGGCACCTGGGTGGCTCAGTCAGTTAAGTGTCCGACTCTGGATTTCGGCTCAGGTCATGATCTCGGGATTGTGAGATCAAGCCCCGCTTTGGGCTCTGTGCTGGGTGGAGCCTGCTTAAGATTCTCTCTCTCGCTCTCCCTCTGCCATACCCCCTCTCTCCCGCTCTAAAGAAAGGAAAAAAGAATAATATGCAAATAATTTAGGAGAATGCACAAGTATATTCCTTGGTGGTGAAGAGTATTTACTAGACGAACATGTATACATATGTACAGAATGTCAAAGGAGTGTAAATCTCTTCTGCCATGTGTCAATGTCCAATAGATGATTTACAATTTGTACTCAAGTTGACGTTACAGAGAGAGAGAAACATAGAGAGGCAGTTCTGTGGCAGAGAGGCAAAAGCCATCCCTGGGCAGTGCCTTCTGGTTCACTTATCGATAACATCAGCTCCGCTGATGCCTGGACTGGCGACCTGCAACCCCCAAACGCAGCGTTTTTCTACAAGAGGCCCTCACATATGGTAGAGACCTCAGAAATCATTTGACTGAAGAATATTTAGCGATAGCAGGAACAGTTACACTGTATCCCCTGGTGAAACTGGTCATCGTTTAGAGCATGATACCAAGTTTATAAATACAGATGTATAAACAGATAAGTACTTTTAAACTCGAAATATGTCAAAATGTGACTGGTCATTAGAATCATTCTTATTTTCTTGACCTCTTCTTTACCGAATTTTCTAAATTTTCTACAACTGACAAATATTCTTTGTGATAATAAAATATTATTTTTTTTAAAAGCCAAGGACAGCAATTTCTGAAAGAAAACAAAGCAGTGAGTTCTGGGCAGGAGATGCAGGCCAGCACTTTCCACACTGTGGTGTAATGAACATGTTCCAGTGAGGCTTCAAGTTCCGCGAGGTCGGGAAACATAACTACCTTGTTCACCACGAGCTCCCTCAGCAGGTAGCGCGGCACCTCGACGCCCATGGAGTGGTACACAGTGGGTGCTCACTAAGTGATGGCCGAGTGACAAGTGTGAGGACCTCATCCTACTCCAGCCCATTTTGAATATACGGATGGTCCCTGACTTCCGATGGTTCAATTTAGGACTTTTTTTTCTTTTTAATTTCCAGTGATGTGAAAGCAATAGACATTCAGTAGAAACCGTACTTCAGATTTTGCCCTTTTCCCAGGCTAGTGATAGGCGGTACTCTCTTGAGCTGGGCCAGTGAGTCCCACCCAGCTCCCAGTCAGATACTTGATGGTGAGGGCCAACAACCTGGGCACTTACAACCAACCTGGATGCATACAACCATTCTATTTTCCCACTTCAGTACAGTATTCAGTCAGTCACAGGAGATACTCACCAGTTTACTGTAAAATAGGCTTTGTGTCAAGTGACTTTGCCCAACCGTAGGCTAACGTGAGCGTTCTGAGCACATTTAAGGTTGGCTGGGCGAAGCTATCATGTTTGGTGGGTTAGGGGTATTCAATGCATTTTCGACGTAGGATATATTCAATGGACGATGGCTTTGTCAGGATATTACCCCATTAAGTAGAGAAAGATCCGTAATTCCTGTGCCCATGTCCTGTTTCTCCTCCCTTCTCTCTTGTACTTCCAGAAAGCAGACACATTTCCAGAAATAGTTTGATGGATCCTGCTATACTTGCCAGCTTAGGGGGCATTGTTTTGTTTGTTTGTTTGTTTGTTTGTTTTTATTCCAATCTCACGGAGTCCAAGTAAAACAGGGCTATCATCCTCAGACCCTTTCTCTGACAGCAATATGTGACAGCAAATGGAGACTGGGGAGAGGGGTTTAGAGATGAGACTATCTGAAGTAGAGAATCTGAACAGCAGGAAGGAGCTCAGAGAAGGAGACAGAATAATGTGTGAGCAAGGGCTGTCGGGGGATCTCCATTCCAATCTGAATTCTGTTACAGTCAAGTGGTAAGGCCTTGCTGAGCCTCAGTTTCCCACCTGAAAAAGACAAGTGACCATACTTGCCTCACCGAGATGTTTAGGAACATGTCCAGTGGCTAATAGAAGTGAAGGTATTTTTAAAAGCAACTGTCCCGTCCCTATCAAATGCAAGGTTTCCTTAGAGGAAAAGAGGCAGAAGCATCATAGATTAAGAGCCAACATGCATACCTCTCTGTCCTGGGGGCATGTGAATGTTAATTAACTCTATTACCTTTTGTTTCATCAGGCAAAGGGCATCCTGGTATGCTTCAAGACCTGAGTCAGATCCTTCTGCTCCGTGAAGCCTTGCTTGATTATGGAAACTCTTATCTCCTCTAACTGGCTAGGGCATGCCTGGCTGGTCCACACATAGACACATCCTACCACACACACACACACACACACACACACACACACACTCTCTCTCTCTCTCTCTCTCTCTCTCTCTCTTTCTTTCTCTCTCCCTCTCTCGCTATCTCTCTCTCCCTCTCTCTCAATACTCACCAGCCCTCCACAGCCTCAGACCATCCCTCCTCAAGAGCACAGAGTTTACCCCCCCCCCCAACTAGTTTGATTTGATAGACTCTTGATTCCAGGTGGCTGCCTGACCCAGAGACCAACTCACGGTTATCAATTTCCTTTTGTGAGTCACCAGATCCAATCAAAACCCCTCCAGCCCCTTCCACATCCGGCCGCTTCAGACTGCAAGCTCTAGTAGGAGACATACTTCATTCAATGGTTTCTTGGCTCTTTTTCGACTTAATCTGACAGAATCATCTCTCTCAAAAAAAAAAAAAATCTACCATTGGCCAAATTTTTACTTTGTTTTCTGCTTTTGTGCTTGCTGTCCTACAGAGTCAATGATCAAAATAAACATCAGGGTTCCTTGCAACTGTAATTCTTCCCCTACCATTGTCAACACTCCTTCTCAACAGTTCTCACCCCACACTCACACAGCTTATTAAAACTCATTTGAAAAATGTCTCCAGTCGCTTTTTAAGGATTTTTCCATTCTGCATTTCCCCCAGGGCAGCGAGGGAGGCTGGCCAAGGGAGATTCTCTAGGAGTTCACCCTCTGTTTCCTTTATGGCAGCTGAGAAAGGCAGAGCCCTCCAGGAGCTAGCTTCCCAGGCCTGGCGGGAAATGCCAAAGGGTGGGGGATGGGGGTGATGAGGTAGAGATTAATATTTTTAAAGGGGAAAAAATCATGGATGAAATGACTCAAGACAAATTTTATGGGATCCTGTCGTAAGCGGTGATTTCACAATGGGGATCGTACACAGAATCTAAAAATGCCTGAGAATTTTATTTCCTTTAACTACAAAAACAAAAACAAAAGCAAAAACAAGCCCATCACTCAGTGGCTCTCCCATCCCTAGATTTCTGTGGGTGAGGGAGAAGGCTGAAAAGGCAGTTCCTGAAGTCGCTCCTCCCCCTGAGCCCTGACTTTGACTAAGCCCATCACCTGTAGAGCCTAGCAGGGTGCCTGGCCCAGGGAAGCGCGTTAACAGTACAGCACGGTATACCCTTGAACAATGAGGCAGATGGGGAACCAAGCTCCCGCATGGTCAAAAATCCCCATATAACTTTTGACTTCCCCCAAAGCTTTATCAATAGTCTACTGTTGAACAGAAGCCTTACTGAGAACATAAATAGTCGATTAACATATTTTGTAGGTTCCATGTTTTATATATTGTATTCTTATAATAAAGTAAGTGAGAGGAAGGAAAATGTCACTACGAAAACTGTGAAGTAAAGGAGATGTGTTTACAGTCCTGTACTATTTCAAAAATAACCCGCATGTAAGGGACCAGTTCAAACCTGTGTGTGGGCCTAGGGTTGACTGTATTTCCGTCTTCTCTCTACAAATCATCAGATCTCACAGGTGCAGGAATTTTGCTCATCATCTCCCAAACACCCTCCACTCTTCCTCTCCTTCCTGCTGTTGTTCAGGCATTGTCATTTGCTTTTCTTCCTTCCAGATCCCTTGGAGAACGATCAGAGTACATGAACCAATGGCAAGTAGGCAGTAGGCATAGAAAAGGCCAAATCAATCACCCTTGAACCGTATCTTCACAGCAGGCTGTGGGGACCAGACCTAATTCATGACTTGACATCATGACTGGTGCCAATGGATTTACACAGTCATCCCCAGTGGTCACCACACCGGACAGGCACCTGCACGTCACACACATCTAAGTCCTGTCAGGCCACCCGTGTAGCGCGTGGCCTGAAGCTATGTGCAAACCATCAGGAAGTTCTCAAAGCGTGTTTCCTTGGGGGCCCTTTCTTCCTATACACTGAAAATCAAAGGCTCACCTAAAAATAATTAAACCCGACTTAACGTTATTGCTGCTTTGTGTGGCAGAATAAAACAAGAGTGAAAGAAATCTTAATAGGACTGCAATCAGATCTCACATTCCTTAACTGTGTATTAGAGTCTTAGCTGAAACCAGGTTCAGGGTAACTCAGAGGAATTGTCCTTTCTTTTCAGGAAAAGTGAAACTAAAGCAGGACGCAGCGATGGGGACTGAGCCTGGCTCCCGTTCCCAACCCCGACCGTGGCCCAATCCTCCCCTCCTCAAAGCCTGGCTTGAGCTCTCACCCTACTCCAAACTCCAAGAGCACCTCTCCTCTGAGTCTCCTGGTTTGAACACCCCACACCATGCTCTTTGCTGCCATTTGCTTACAGAAGGAGTATAAACTCCCCATCGCTTAGGGAGCAAACCCCTCCACTTTTTGTTGATAAGCCCAGAGCCAGCACCTACCTCATAGTTAGATGAATGAATAATAGCTACTTTTTAAAACCATGACTACTGGTTGTCATAGGAAAAGTCACATTTTCTAGATATTGGGGGTTTAGAAAATGATTCTTCCTAAGATTGCTTTCATTAGTAAGCTAAGGTCCTTCGGTGAGGTTGAAATAGGATTCCCTTTTGACAAGTTAGGTGAACATACATCTGTTGTGTAAAGTGGGGTGTGCTACTGTTCTCCCAAACAATGGTGGTATGGCAGAGGTGGGGCAAAATCGCTCCTGTAACTGTGGCTATCTGATACTGGCCTGAGAAAAAGAGTGAGGTAAATCTCTGAACTACTAAAGTCACTTCTCTCCCCAACCCCACTCTCCAGCCACCCAGATCCTAATCTCCATGTCAGTTTGGTTATTGTTCTGTCATAAAGGAAATCCATGGTGTTACTCAACACCATTTTGTCCTCCAAAAGCTGCCATACAATGAGGAAGCTTAACCTTGAGTTCTACAATATACAGAGGAGAACACTGCTGACATGGAAGATATTCATTCTCTCACTCATTCACCAAGAGGTGTAGGAAAGCTGACCCTCCACTGTGGCTCCCCAAGGACATTGGGTCTCTTGGTAATGTGTCCAAAGAAAAAAACACCTGTGTGGATCCCTACCCCAGAAACCACCACAGATAGTGTAAGAGATGGCTACCTGTTAGGGGTAGGGGAAGGGGGGAAGTTCCCCCCACAGAGGGGAACACTGTTCTGGGTCAGGCAAGAGAGCATGTCAGTGTGGTATCAGGGCAAGGTCCAGTGGACTGGGAGGGAGTTCCAGAGACCAGATGCCAAGTCCGTCGTGGCCAAAACTGAGTATCTTATGGGCGAAAGACTTCTACTCCTCTGAAATCTGATTTTCTCAATGGAGCAAAAAGTAGAGAAAAGAAGAACATTGACCATACGATTGATTCTCTTTTCTCATGTTGGGCTCTGCATATGTGCACATACATGCATAGACCCACAAATATTAGGCATTCCATAAAACATGTCCAAAACAAGGATTGCCAATGGGTCCTGTACTTGTTCGGAAAAGGGATTTCCAGATTTTCAGAAGGTATTTCTTATTCTCCTGAGATTCTCCAAGATCGGAGGGTTAGGAAAAATGCCAGTAGATCACGGTTTCTCAGTGTGGAGTAGGCAGTGTTATGGGTCGAGCTTGAGAATGAATAATTAGAAAATACTATATTAAATCAAGACGATTTTTTTGTCCCATTGCAGTTCTCCTCAGGGACTTCAATAAGCAAGTGTATGTTGTGAGACAGTCTAAAGGAGGTCAGATGGCAATTTCCCAAACCATGGGCTACAGAGTCCTTTATGCTTAGAGTTTCTCAAGTGATGAAAGTTCAGAGAAACACCCTTTGAGAAACAGTATCCCAAAGAGCCTGTAAAGTCCCTGAGGTCAAACACTGGGCCTTGCTTACCACTGTATCTCCACACCTGGCACACTGGAAGAATTCAATCAAATATAATAAAATAAAATTTTGCCAAATGACCAAACAAGTAATTATTGAATTCAAAGTGGAAGAATGTTATCACAGTGACGTAGAGGTGCGAGGATGCCAAGGGGCAAGGGATCGTCTCTCCAAGATGGCGCCCTTCACTGTCTGGGCTCCACATGGGCACAGGGAGGAGTTTCGGGTGAAGTTGCCTGTGCCTTCTCAAGAAGCTAAGGACTACAGACCCATAGGGCAACCTCAAAGACTTTAACTTTCTTTTTTCTCCAAAGAGGGGTAATAAGATATGAGCTTCATGAAGAATGTTGGCATTTCTCTTCTTTACTAAGTTAAAAAAATCAGTTATGATACTCATAGGTGAGACTCCATAATGCTGTTACAGATTATTTTCGTTTCTTTACTGCCACCTTCTGGTTCCCAGGCTCCTACCTGGTAAATTTAAAACGCCACCTTATATTTGTATTTCGCCAGGGCATTGTAAGCACTTGCCCATAGCCTTTGCCTCCCATGACATTATACAAGTCAGAGGTGGTTAGGGCGGCCTTCGCTCCTTTTCATTTGACCTGAAAGCAACAGGGAACTTAAGTGATTTGCCTAGTGATAGAAAGTTAGGAGCAGAGCAAGGACTAACCACGCCTGTTGGTTTTTCCAAGGAGCAAACACTGGGTTTAGCTGTTTGGCTTTGTCCAGCTACCTCTGCAAAGAGTTCTATTGCCCTCTCATCCCTCCACAAGCACAACCTTGAATGGAAAATTCCATGCCCTTAAAAAAGAGAGGATGCTGTTCAAATATACCCTGATCTTCTCAAGGATAAGATCCATTCCACTTTACAAGGCCTATGAGAAAAGAAGGTAGAGGGTCTATAATTGATTTTTTTTTTTTTTAATCTGACACCAAGATGCCATCCCATCATACAGCACTACCCCAAGATGGTGGCCCAAGATGGCGGCCCACCACTTTCTTCTTGGCCATACCTTGGTCTGAAAGCAGCAATAGAGTTGGGTTAGGTACGGGTGTTTCCGTGCCAGCGCCAAAATCCTCTTCTCTGTCATTGTGCAGTCCACATCATCATCCTGGAGGATGACATCCTTCTTTAAGACCTTCACAGCATATACTTCATCTTTGCCTTTCAGCTCTGCCAACATGACCTGCAATGAACCGAAACCACTCCCGTCAATCTATACACACATGGAATCCAAAGAAAAAACACAAGTCAATACCAAAGGCTTTCAAAACTAACTTCTTTTTTCTTTCATTTTAAGTACTATACAAAATTTAAAAATGTTTAGAAAAACTACCCATCCTAATGTAGCTACTAGAATTCATTTATTTATGTTTCATCTCTAGCATAGGACCTAAGCGAAGAAAAAAGAAGTTCAACACACATCTGTGAAATAATTATTCACACGTACATATACATTTGTCATACTTGCAATTATAGTATTGCACAAATATTTTTTAACTGACATTAATAAGGATTTATCGTCTACATTGTCACCATCATTATCAGGGTTGCTTATACTCAACTGAAGTAAACATATTACAATTTATTTAACCATTTACCTCATATTACACACTTACGTGAAACCTAATTATTAAATATCAGAGAAATAAATTGGATCGAGGATTTTTGTACATGTCATTTTGTTTCTTTTGGGGGGGCATATCCTTAAGCTAGAAAGTCTTAGGAGTATAAGGTTAGATATTCTGCACATTTCTTGAGTTTCAAAAAGGATGTACAAAATAATCGGCCACTAGGAATGTAGAGATGCTCCAGTTTCATGGCAGTGTACCCACCACATTGGGTGTTTTCACTTAAAAAGTGTTTTTGCTCATCTAACAGGTGTGAAATATAACATCAAGCCTGTTTTAACTTGCAATGGAACTTTTAAAAAAATTTTTCCTTAAATTGTATTTGTGTGAACTGTCAGTTTCATACTCAAGATAACTCTGTCTAGTTCTATCTACTGTCTTATATTATTTTCTTATGAATCTGTATGAGTTTGGTATACAACAATACTAACACTTTGCTTTCTGCAGAGGTTTGTCTAAGCCTGTTTTATGATTTTCTGTTCTATAGCAAACAGGATCACTTGTCCTTACGTAGCTAAATCTGTCATGTTTGCCTTCATGGTTCTTCTATAGCCTTAATGCTGGGAATGTGATTCCTTCTCCAGAGAGCAGATTCACAGTTCTATGAGTTTCAAGTTTTCCCATCGTTTGATATTTTTGCACTAATTTCTCCGCAATGTGACAAGTCCTTCTCTTTTTAAACAACCATCTCCTAAGCCCGGTATGCCAGGGTGAGCTGCTAGGGCTCAAGAACTCAGTAACTCAGAAGCTTCAAAAAGGAATTCAGGGTGCTGAGGAACTTTCATCGCTGACGAGTAATGCAAAATCTTTAAAAGTAGCTCAAATGCTGGCTGTGATTTTTCCTAAAAAACCACCTGAATGCTCCAGAGTCATCCAAGTTCCCATCCTGCCTACACGGTAAGGAGACCTGGAAACTCTGAGCCTGCTCATTTCCCTTGACTCTTGTTCAAAATTAAACCTGCTCACATCCCCGAGTTACGCCTGGACCAGGGCACTGGGGCGAGCTTCTTATTTACTCAGTCTCTGAAGAATGTGATTGCTTCAGCCTCTACATTTAAGTATGCTCCTCCTTGGGTTACCTTCCTGCTACAGCGATCTCAGGATGAGATGGGACAGGTGAGGGGCTGGGAGGCAGGCCCACGCCCTGGAGGCTTCCAGAGCCATTCCCTTCAGGGAACAGCAGAGCGGCTCTGTGGCTCAGCAAGCTGGCTGATCTGCAGGCTGCTGCTTTCAAGAGCCCAGGACACGTGAGGGCACGTGACTTGGGAGCCGCCAGGCCCAGGAGCAGGGTGTGGAAAGGCACCTCCTAGGGACTCCCATCTTTGCAGAGCACAAGGAAATGATCAGGGATCTCAGCTGAAGGGTTAGCCAGCATCCTGGGCCCTCTGCCCTTCCATCTTCTTTCTAAAATGAACAGGGATTATTTCCCCCAAGTCACTGTGCCACCAGAATGGAGTCTGATCACGCCGAAAGCTTCACGGGGCACATACACCCCGCAAGGCTCTGCTTATCTCAGTGTGGGGCCGGACAGGGAGAACGGCACCAAGGGCAAGAACCAAGCCAGGAGGTGATTATTCTCATTCTCTTGCCACATGTGCAGGATAAACAGCCCTTAATAAGTGCCAGAAAAGTCAGTTAAATGCCATTTAACTTTCCAAATAATACATGCTCAGATTTGCTCAGAGCCCGAAGTTCACGGAGGGCAGAGATTCCAGAGTTCATTTTCAAAGTCTCTGTCATGAATTACAGCCAGAACTTCAGATGGATCTCTGAAGGAGGGAAGAAATGCAGTGCTAGCTAGTTATCGCCGAGAATGGGGATGCCAAACACACATAAAACAATTTAAACGTTCCCAAGTGTCATTTTATTATTTTTTTTTTTTTACACCCACGACCTCAACTTGATGCCTGTGTCCCCATTTGACAAATGAGAAAAACTGAGTCCCAGAGAAGTTAAGTGACTAGCTGGAAGTCCCACAGCGAATGAGCAGCAGATCCTGGGCTCCCACCTGCTTGGCCGCAGGCCGTTTCCACAGAACAAGGAAGGAAGACGCAACCAGACCAGGCTGAGATGTTCACAGCCTGATCTTACCCAGATCGGACAGATGAGGCAACGCCACGGGGCAGAGAAAGTCAGCGGTTGTACCCACGCACACCACAGACCTTGCCAAAGCTGCCTTTGCCCAGCACCTTGATGAAGGTGAACTCATCCAGACCCAGGCGCTTGGCCTGGCCCTGCCGCACTTCGCCGTTCTCCCCGGGGCTCGCCTGCTGGCCGTCGCCGCCTGCTACGCGGTGCTCCTCCCCGCGGGTGTCAAAAGACAAGGCCTTCCGGATGTTGTTTTCAAGTTCTTTTATTTCTAGGGCCAAGGGTGACAAGACCTCACATTAGTGCATACCTCAGGATCCCTTCCCATCAGGACTCAGCACTCAGACCACCCCCCCGCCCCCCGAACCCCACTGTGAGGTCTCAGCCGGCCTTCGGATTCTTCATAGCAGCCGAGCCAGCCTGGCATCCCTCCACGGGTTCCTCCCTTTGCTCTCCAAGCTTTCGCCGGCACCTAACGCACAGCAGGGCCTCAGGCTGCGAAGAGGAGGACACAGCTCCCCAGGGCTGCCACTTCCAGATTATGCCGAAACCCGGCCCTCTCTCTCTCTCTGAAACCCCCTCTGGCCTGTGGCCTGCTCCGTTATTCTAGGTGTAGTGCAGGAATCCTGGCCTTCTCTGGAACCCTGCGGAGTCCCAAAGACAACAGGCTCCCTTCGAGTTCCCTTTGAAAGTTAGAACAGTGGTTAAATCGAGAACTGTCATCACGTGATGTAACTGTATCAGAAGCTAGGACCCGGAAGCCTTGAACCTCTGAAGGACTCTACTTGGCCTTATTGCATTTATTCTAATACCCATCTCTCACAAGGTTATTCAACAAAATGAGCCACGGGCTTCTCATTAACTAAAGGATTGCTGTCCGGGAGTGACATGTTGCAAATTTACCTCAGACAAGGCAGGGATTCCTCAATACAGTTTCACAACCACGGGGCAGTCTTGTGTCCCTGCAGAGCATGTGACCTAAACTACCCGGCGGTGATAACACTGGATGGCCCTTTGACCTTTCCTGTTTGAGCAAGCTTTATTGTTAGCTATTCATTCACCAAGACACACACACCTCTCGATGCAGAACTGGGCACCCCAAGCATAATCTGATTTTAAGAGATGCTCATCAGAAACTGGGATGATGGAAGGGGGGCACAGACTATCAACCCTTGGGAATCAGAATGAGGCATGATGACCAGGTGCTGCTTGACATAAAGAAATCTTCAGCTTCTTTTCAGAAGGACGGAGGCCCATGAGAGCTTGCTCAAGGAATCTGGATCTTTCTTAGATCTGCTGGGGTGGAGCGGGGAGGGTTGAGGATGGCTCCTGAGTCTCAGGCTCTCCCCTTGCCAATTCAGCCATTTCCTAGCACTTTTTCCTTACTCAGTATACCTTCTAGTCTCAGCAAACAGCTAGAAGTCTCAGTTTTCAAGGCAAACTACTTAAACGGATTTTGGAAAACAGAACTTGGGTGTCTAGGGATTCAAAAGCTTGAAGAAAATGTCATTCTGTGTCTTCTCACAATGGAAGGAAGAGAAACTGTGTGTCATCTCTGTCCTGTGGCAATACCGTGTCTTGCTAAGAGGGTCTTTGCATCCAACTGTGCCCACACCGCTGTACTGACCAGAGACAAACACAGGCACGACATCCCACCAGGTGGCAGCCAGGCCTAGAAACCACACTCCACCTCACTCTTACTGGAGGCATGTACTGTATAACGCTGTCTCCCTGAAGTTCTCAAAGGAGGTCTCAGCACTCAAAAGGGACACATGGAAACATCCACATAGGTTGCAGGGTAATACCTACCAGTTTGGAGGCCCCTGCGTACCACTGGATTACTCATGAATGTGTCAAATCTTTTTCGGAATAAAGCAGAGTATAAAGATGCAGAAAGCTAATCAGAGCAGCAAGAACAGCGACTCAGACCAATTACTCTGTGGCCTCAGGATAGGCACACACCACCCTGCAGCTGTTTTATTTACTCCTGGGTAAGCCGAAGTGGGTCACAGCGATGACCCTCTGAGACCAGCGTCCCGAAACCAGGAGGGGTATGGTCTCAGCCTTACTGCCGACTTAGTTCCAGACCATTGGACAGAACTTTTCGACTCCCTGATCTCCCACTTCCCAGCCTGTGACATGGGGACAGGGATGGAGCGCCACAGAGTTGGCGTGAGCCTAAGATTAAGATAATGAACACAAAGAGGCTACAGAAAATCAAGGCACGCTTGTCATGCAACGATGATTATTCTTGCTCTGCAGAAGCATACATCCCTTTCCAGGGATGTCTGGTCACCAGAAGGGAAGGTTTTAAATGTCTTAGTCTCCCCTCAGCATTCTGGGATGCCCTCAGAATTCGGAAACTTTGACTACATTAAGCATATTCTTAGGCGGAAGAAGGAAACCTGAGCTTTAGGAGGCGGTCAGGCCTAGAGCTGGCTTCCTCTCTTCTCTCGGTCTGTTCTCCAGCTCCATGCTCCTGTCCCTGTCCATCCACAGGCCACGGCAGGAGGTGGCCCCTCTCCCCCAACTCTTGCCCTGCTCTCAGGTTTCCGGGGGTGATGATCAGAGTCAGGATGAAAGGAAGTGGCACTCAGCTGAGAGGGGCGTGGTGGATGGGAGGACAGGTCTGGGAAGAGGCCCCGGGGCACCCTCCTACATTCGGGACCCTGGAAAGAGGCCAGGGTAAAGAAAGAGCTACACCATCACCTGCTCTTTCTCTCTTACCCTGGCCTGGACAGGGTTTAAGGCAAACACAGCTGTTTAAGTGCCTGTCCCTCAAGACAGCCTTGCAGAGAGAAAGAGCAGCTAAGGAGTCAGTAGGGAGAGGGTGTCCGAAGCTCTTCCAGGGCCACCCCTGTTCCAGCTAACAAGGGCGGAACAAGGGTGGAGAGGCCGCCACCTCCTCAGTCCTTCCGATGACATTGCTCAGAGGTAACAAAGCAAATCCGAGGGCCTCACCCTGGTCACAGGGGGAGGTGGGTGCTGACTTGGATCGATCTTCCTCCGATGGTGAGCTTCCAGAAGTGGGCTGCGGGGACTCGGCGCCGGCAAGGAGCTAGAGGGCGACAAAGAGGGGAGGCGTGAGAAGGGAGGGTGGGGGCTGCCCTGAGGTCAGGAGCGCGGAGGCGCTCTACTTATGGAGCGAGGGCTGTAGGAGTCCCTGGTGCCCAGCAGCGCTCTCTGAATGGACGTTCTGAAAGCAGGCTCAGGTTCATTTGACAGTTAAAGGGAAGACAAGAGACTGCACCAGGCCCTGTATGCAAGTGCTGAGTCACTCCACTGTACGCCGGGATCTAATGTTACACTATATGTTAACTAACTGGAATCAAAACAAAAACTTAAAGGGAGAGCCTGCAATTTGTTCAGTTTTCATTCTACCCAAGCACAACTGTCCGCCTTCCACTGAGACCTCCCTCGCCTATGCAAACAACGCAAGTTACCACACCCAAAGCAACTCGGTGTTTGTCTCTAGCACCTGTTGGGCATTTAGCCATCGTCTTGTTCAGCTGTTCATGGCCTAGTTCATGGCCTCTGCACGTGGCTACTGTGTGGGGCTCTCTACTCAGGTGGACTACAGGCTCTCGGAAGGTAAGACTCTAGCCAGTCTTTGTGTTGCTCCTGGCACCTTGCACAAAATGATACCTTTCATAGAAGCTCAATAAATATATTTAGATGTATCGATATTGGTTGGCAAATTTTAATAGAGCACTCCCCTCTCCCTCCCCCCGCCACGAACTTTCTTTGCTGGCAGAGATGCTGGCACACCCGTGTTAAGTTCCCATGAAAGTCAAAGGTTTGGACGAAGCGGTCATGTGGAGTTTTGCTCTATTTTACTCTCGATCTACCAGCTGTGTGCACATGTCCTCTCTGGACAATGGACCACCTGCAAGGGGCAACGTGAAGACAAGCAGTGCTCCAGCAAGCCTGACGCCCTGGCGAAGAAGCCCTTTTAGCTTCTGACCAAGGGGACTTCTCTCCCTTCCTCTCACACGAAGTTGAGCTACTACTTGGTCACGTGGCTTTTTCCAGCTTTTGCACTAGAAGCAATCCGGCAATAAAGACGTCAGAATCCTCTAGTCTTTAACTGTCTCTTCCCAGATTTCTCCATGTTGGCTTCTTACCACGAGGTTCCCCCAAAATCAAAGACAGACGCTGCCTGGTTATTGGCATTACAGCCCGTGTAAATAGGGGGAGAGGGCAGGTGTGTTTTGCATTTTCTCTTAAATGTTTCATGAAAATTAACAACGATTCTGTCTCAATTTACTTCTAGCAAGGAGAAAAGCCACGTCTCCCACAAAGGGCTCTCCCTAGAGCTCATAAATGTGTGTATCCAACATTGTCACGACAGAGTGTTTGCTTCACCCACCTCTTTGGTGGGGGCCTAGCATTCTTGGATGCTGACATTCTGCTTGCAATTGCAATGTCTTGGGTCAATAGCTGAAGTCCTGTTTCCACTACTGGGATTTACAGAGCCAAGAGCCACCCAGAAGCACAAAATCTCATAGCTAACCAACCAGGGAGAAGAGAATTCTTTTTTCCCAACCTTGCAAAACAGCTTTGCTTATTTGGAAGCTGGAGAGGGAGGGGTTTAAGAAGATGGAAACAATCCAAACCTCCCCATTCAAGGGAGAGAGCTCTTCTGAGATGCACCAGGGAAAAGGTGTGGGCAGTTTCTAAAAGGAGAAGGGAAACACAGAGCCCTTCAGAAGGTATTTCAGGGCAGAATTTAGGGAGAACATTTAGGAGTCAAAATTGTAGAGCGCCCTGAGACAGACTTGCTTTTCTGGTAAGTGCTTGAGAATGCCTGATACTAGGTGATGAGGATCACTGTCCGCCCCCTACCCCCAACAGGATTTCTTGCCCAGTTAACATGGTTCTGATTTTCTCATAACTTACTCTTTTGAAGACGTTTACATTTTCTAGGCTGGAACCCAAGGCCAGGAAGAACCTTCAAACAAAATGCTATGGATGCCTTGAGCTCTATTTACATCTGTGGGCCCTGACTTACCAAAATAGCATCTCAGCAAATGGATCTCTTCTTACTGACATTCAGAATGTCACACGGATAGAGCCAGGGGGCTTTGGTCTCCAAAGAAAGGCCCAGATGTTTCACGTGGTGGGGTATTAACAATACCCCTCGGGTGGCACTACCACAAATCTTCTTGGCCTGCTCCCTAGAGAAGAATGTGGTCCCAGCGCTTCATCCTGTATCCTCATTATAGTGACACCAGGGGCAAAGTTCAAACACTGACATTGCTTTCATGCCAGTTCTGGATGCAGATAAGCCTACTTCCTTGTCTAGAAGTGTGCTTTTTCTAGAGGGAATTCCAAAGTCCTCATCTCAGAGATTAGGTTTCCCTGAGGAACAGAACACTTGAGACTTGCTTCATTTTTCCCCCACTTGTGGAACTGAAGGAGACTTTAATGTCACCTGCCTGACCACTTTTTTTTTCTTCCTTTTTTAGCACATGTCTTTAGCTGAGTCTTAAACCCAGGAACCTTAGAACCTCACTCCAGGGTGGGTGGGGGGGGGGCGCTCTCAAGATGAGATGAGAGATGGTGGCCTCCAAAAAGCTCCAGAAACACCTCCAAATAGCCAGTTACCTTTTTCCTCCTCTGGCCGCTGTTGGTGATTTTGTCTGGAGTGACACCTAGGTCAGCCAGAACTTTGGCAATTCCTCTGGCATCCACCCCACAGTTGGGGGCCACGTTGGTCTCACAGCGCCGGTGAACGTTCATCTTGCAGACTGTAAGGAGACACGGAGAGGAGACTTCCAACGTTCGTGACCTAAAACGTTACCTTGTGGTTTTTTTTTTTTTTTTCCTGATTGTAAAAGTAATACATGTTCATTTGGTAGAATTTGGAAAATACAGAAAGACAAAAAGAGAAAAATAAAAATCACCCATCATCTCATCACACAGAACTAAAACAGCATCCATCAAAACACCATACAGACATAACCACTGTTTATGGATAAATATTTCCATAACTATTATTTCCTCCTAGGGAACAGAACACGGACCATAAGAGAATTTAACCCGTTTATTTGGAGAAAGTTCATCTGGATCCTGAGTACAAATGGGTTGCATATATACGGTGTGCTCTACTTCTTTGCTAAAATGTGGGAATATTATCAAGTGAGAAGTGCCCACAGTAGAGCCTACTGAGATGCTCATCTGAACATGGGGACACTGAACGAGGTGACCTCCAAGGCTCCTTTCAAATCTAAAATCCAATTTCAAAGGAACAAAAGCCGTGCCTGAGAGTCTTTTTTTGCCCACATCATTTAGTTGTTGGTGTAGGACATCAAAAGTGAAAACATCAACTGTTCTGGTTTCCAGTCTAACATGTAAGGCGCTGAGACAAAGTCGCTCGGTCCTAACAAGTGCAAAGCTGAACAAACTGAAAAATCAACAACTCTTCTCAGGTCTACTAGTGAAGTAAGGTTACAGGGCACACTGCTGCCCCCAAATGAACAAGACAGTCAGGCAGCTACTGTGAACCACAACTCACTGGGCAGAAACTCCCCAGCAGCAACTTCTGTGGGAACCAGGGCCAGGGCAGGGAAACCGGAACTGAAAGTGGCAAAGTGCTGGAGTCTCAGGGTGAATGAGGCTGAGTCCAAACTCTGGGCAGAGCCAGTCATAGGGGCCTCCCACACCTTTGTCAGTTTTGCTTCTAGGAGTTTGACCAGGTCCTCACAGTGAACACTGGGGAAAAAATTCCCTTATGCTTCTGCCAGGGGGAGGGGAAAAGGAACCATTTTGAAATAAACCAGAATACTCTGTTCTTAACAAGGCCTGCTTTTAGGAGAAACTACTTTGCCACAGCCTAAACTACTGTAGGTTTATCAGATCCCACCTCACCTGCGGGAAGGAAAATACCCTACTCTAGCCTGTTTAGCTTCCCATATGGGAGAAGGGAAATACCTAACCCAGCTCCTTCTAGCCTTCCATGTGGAAGAAGAATACGCAACTCCGGCCCACTCCAGACATCCTGTCCCCGCTAAGGGAGGAGGAAAAAGCCCCTTGAGTAACACTTATAAAGGTCATAGTTCAGAGGCACAGGTTCATGGAAAGACTGAGATCTAATCATAGGACTAGAGAATGTTTCCCCTGCCCCACACCCTCACCACCACATTACTAAAGGCCTGTTTACTGCAGTTCCTTTTACTCAGCACATCATGTCCGGCTATCAGGAAAAAGTTAAAAGGCATTCTAAAAGGCAAATACACAGCAAGGCAGGAATGTTGGAATTATCAGACCGGGAATTTATTTTTTATTTTTATTTATTTTTAAAGATTTTATTTATTTATTTTAGAAAGAGAAAGAGAGTGAGCAGAGGGGCAGAGGGGGAGGGAGGAGGACAGACAGACTCTGCACCGAGTGCAGAGCCTGATGTGGGGCTCCATCTTAACAATCCTGAGATCATGACCTGAGCTGAAACCAAGAGTCAGATGCTCAACTGACTGAGCCACCCAGGCCCCCCTCAGACCGGGAATTTAAAACAGCTGTGGGGGCACCTGGGTGGCTCAGTTGGTTAAGCGTCTGCTTTTGGCTCAAGTCATGATCCCGGGGTCCTGGGATCGAGCCCCGCCCTGGGCTCCCTGCTCAGTGGGAAGCCTGCGTCTCCCTCTCCCACTTCCCCTGCTTGTGTTCCCTCTCTCACTGTGTCTCTCTCTGTCAAATAAATAAAAATATTAAAAAATAAAAATAATAAAACAGCTGTGATTAATATACTAAGGGCTCTCATCAATAAAGTAGATAGCATATAAGAACAAATGGGCAATGTAAGCAGAGAGAGGGAAATTCTAAGAAAGAATCAAAAGGAAATTCTAGAGATCAAAAACATTGTAACAGGGGCACTGGGTGGCTGAGTCGTTAAGCGTCTGACTTCGGCTCAGGTCATGATCCCAGGGTCCTGGGATCGAGCCCCACATCGGGCTCCCTGCTCTGTGGGGAGCCTGCTTCTCCCTCTCTCACTCCCCTTGCTTGTGTTCCCTCTCTCACTGTGTCTCTCTCTCTGTCAAATAAATAAATAAAATCTTTAAAAACAACAACATTGTAACAGAAAACAAGAATGCCATGGCTGGTCCCCTTGGTAGAATGACACTGGTGAGGAAATAATCTCGGAGTTTGAGGATAGGTCAATAGAACTGTCCAAAACAGAAGCAAAGAGAAAAAAAGACGAAAGAAAAGAAACAGACTCTCTAAGAACTGTGGGGCTATATAAGGTATAATGTGTATAATGGAAACACCAGATGAAGAAGACAAAGAGAGATAGAAGAAATATTTGAAACAAAAATGACTGAGAATATCCTCAAATTAATGTCAGACACCAAACCACAGAGCCAGGAAGCTCAGAGAATACCAAGCAGGACAAAAACAAAACACAATAACAATCTTCACCTAAGCCTGTCGTATACAAACTTCAGAAAATCAAAGATAAAGCAAAATAATCTTGAAAGAAGCCAGAAGGAAATTACACCTGACCTACAGAGGAGCAAAGATAAGAACTGCATCTGACTCAACCCCAGAAACCAGGCAAACAAGAAGATGACGATGTGAAATATACAAAATATTGAGAAAAACCCCCACCAACATAGAATTCTGTACCCTATGAAATTATTCTTCAAAAGTGAGGGAGAAATAAAGACTTCCCTTAGACAAATAAAAATTGAGGGAGTTCACTGACAGTAGACTTGTCTTGCTAAAAAATGTTAAAAGAAGCTCTTCAGGGAGAAGGAAAACAATCAGTCAGAAACTCAGATCTACATAAAGAAAGAAAGACTATCGGAGAAGGAACAAAAACTTTTATCTTCCTTCTTCTTCATTGATCTCACAAATAAGTTTCTCAAAATAATAGCAACAATATATCCAATTATGTATGCTTATATGTATATAAATATGTGGGCTCATGTGTAATCAAAATGAATGACAGCACTGATACAAGGAGTGGGAGGGAGAGATTATGATTATTTTGTTATTATAATGTACTTGCATTACCTATGAAGCATTAGAATATTATTTGAAAGTGGATTTGGATTTGTTGTAAATTATATTGCAAACTCTGGGGCAACCACAAACATCAGTAAAAAAAGAAAAGTAACTAATATGCTCAAAAAAGGAGAGAAAATGGAATCGTATGAAATACTCAACTGAAAACACAAAAGGCAGAAAAGAAGCGGAAAATAAAAATAGGAACGAAGAACAAGGGCATCAAATGGAAAACAAGAGCAAAAATGATAGTTATGAATTCAACTATATCAATAATCACTTTGAATGTCGATGATCTAAATACAGTTGACCCTTGAACAACATAGCAGTTAGGGGTGTTGACCCCCTGCACTGTTGAAAATTCAAATATAACTTTTGGCTCCCTCAAAACTACTCCCATTAACTACTAATAGCCTTCTGCTAACTGGAAGTCTTACAGATAATATAAACAGTTGATGAAACATACTTTGTATGTAATATGTACTGTATACTATATTCTTTCAACAAAGCTAGAGAGAAGAAGATGCTACTAAGAAAATAATAAGGAAAATACAGTAGTGTAAAAAAAAAAATCCATATATAAGTGGACCGACGCAGTTCAAACCTGTGTTGTTCAAAGGTCCACTGTATGCCAGTTAAAAGAGATTGTCAGAGTGGATCAAAAAACAGGACCCAGTTATATTTAATCCATAAGAAATATACTTTAAATATAAGACAAATATAGATTAAAGGCATGGAGAAAGACATACTGTGCTAACACTAATAAAAAGGAGGCAGGAGTAGCTATATCAATATGGACAGAGAAGACTTCAGAGCAAGGAAAGTTATCAGGGATAGCAAAGGGGTCAATTCTCAAAGAAGACATTAAATCTTTAGTGTGCATGCACCTAACAGCAGAGCATCAAAATATGTGAGGCAAAAACAGAACTGCGAGGGGAAATAGATAAATCCACTGTTACGGTTAGAGACTTCAACACTCCTCTATCAGAAATGGAGAGATCCAGAAGGCAGAAAATCAGTAAAGACATAGTTGAGGTCAACAGCACCATCAGTCAACTGAATAAAATTAATTACTATATCTAGCAACTACTTCATCCAACGACAGCAGAATACACATACTTCTTAAGCTCATACGGGACACTTACTAAGACAGACCACAATCTGAGCCATAAAACAAACCTTAACAAATTTAAAAGAATTAAAATAAATCATACAAAAAAAAATCTGCTCTCAGACCACAGTGGAATTAAATTAGAAATCAAAAACAGAAAAATGGTTGGAAAATCCTCAAATGGTTGGAAATTAAATAACACACTGCTAAATAAAACATGAATAAAAGAAGAAATCCTAAGAGAAATTTTAAAATATTTTGAACTGATTGAAAATAAAAGCACAACTTCTCATAATTATCAGGATACTGCAAAACCATTCTTGAAAGACACAGTCTACCAAAACTCACAAAAGAAATAGATAATGTAAAAGGTCAATATCTATTAAAGCAGTCAATAATTAATAACTTTCCAAAACAGACAGTACCAGGCCCAGATGAGTTGACTGGTGAATTTTACCAAACATTTAAATTAGAAATTATATCAATTCTCTATAATATCTTCTGGAAAATGAAAACAGAAGGGACATTACAAGAAAAGACAACTACAGCCCAGTATCTGCCATGAATATAAACGTAAAAATCCTCAACAACATACCAGCAAATTGAAGCCAACAATGCATAAAAAGAAATATAAATCATAAACAAGTAGGATTTATCTCAGGTATGCAAAATTAGTTTTTGAAAATCAATTAATGTGATCCTTCACATCAACAGTTGAAAATCAATTAATGTAATCCTTCACATCAACAGGCTTAAGAAGAAGAATCACATGATCCTATAGATAGATGCAGAAAACACATTTGGCAAAATCCAATACCCACTCATGAGCAAATCTCTTAGCAACCAAAAAGTACAGAAGAACTTCCTCAACTTAATAAAGAACATCCACAATAAATCTACAACTAATATCATACTTACCGATGGAAAACTAGAAGCTTCCTAGTTTTAAGTATATGGCAAAGATATCCCCTCTCTCACTATCCCTTTTCAATATTTTATTGGAAATACAAGATAGTGCAATAAGACAAGAAAAAGAAATAAAAGGTATAACGATTGGAAAGGAAGAAATAAAACTGCCTTTATTCACAGATGACACGATTGTCTACGTAGAAAACAAAGAACTGACAAAAATCTTCCGAAACTAACAAGTGATTATAGCAAGGATGCAGGATACAAGGCTAATACACAAAACTCAATCATGTTCATATATACCACCAATGATCAAGTGGAAATTGAAATTAAAAACATGATGATATTTATATTGGCACCTAAAAAACTGAAATACTTAGGTCTGAAACTAAAAAAATATGTACCAAGTCTATATGAGTAAAACTATGAAACTCTGATGAAAGAAATAAAAAAAGAACTAAATGAATGGAAAGATATTCCACATTCATGGGTAGGAAGTCTCAGTGTTATTAGCATGTCCGTTGTTCTCAGGGCATTGTCAATCAAAATCCCATAAAGTTATTTTGTGGATATTGATAAACTGAGTCCGAACTTTATATGGAGAGGCAAAGACCCAGAAGAGCCAGCACAATATTGAGAAGAGCAAAGCTGGAGAACTGAGACTACCTGACCTCCGGACTTACTCTAAAGGTATAAAAATGAAGACAGCGTGTACTGGTGAAAGAGTAGACAAAGAGATGTTTGGAACAGACTAGAGAGCCAGAAAGAGATCTCCATAGTTATACAACTGATCTCGCAAAGGCAATACAATGGAGCAAAGATAGTTTTCAACAAATGGTGCTGGAACACCTAGACATCCAGACACACACAAAAACAAATCTAGACACAGACCTTACACCCTTCACAAAAATTAATGGATCACAGACCTAAAAATAAAATTCAAAACTATGAAACTCCTAGGAGGTAGAAGAAAATCTAGGTGACCTTAGGTATGGTGATGACTTTTAAAATACAACCCCAAAGGCATGATAAATGAAAGAAAGAACGGATAAGCTGGATTTCATTAAAATTAAAGGCTTCTGCTCTGTAAAAGACAGTATCAAGAGAATGAGAAGGTAAGCCATAGACTGGGAGAAAACATTTGCAAAAGACGCATCTGATAAAGGAATGTTATCCAAAATATGCAAAGAATTCTTAAAACTCAACAGTAAGAATATGAACCATCCAATTAATGCTTACAGTTCTATTCATAATCACCAAAACTTAGAAACAACCAAGTTGACCATCAGCAGGTGAATGGATAAACTGTGGTATATCCAGACAATGGAATCTTAATTCAGCACTAAACAGAAATGATCTATTGAACTATGAAGAGACATGGAGGAACTTTAAATGCATATTGCTAAGTGAAAGAAGCCAATCTGAAAAGTCTCCATATTGTATGATTCCAACCATATGACATCTGGGAAAGAAAAACAATGGAGACTGTAAAAGGCTCAGTAGTTGCCAGTGGTTGGGGGGAAGCAGTGGAGCACAGAGGATTTTTAGGACAGTGAAATTATTCTGTATGATACTATAATGGTGAACACGGGGCATTATATATTTGTCCAAACTCATGGAATGTACAACCTCAAGATCGAACCCTAAAGTAAACTGAGTGATAACAATGGTCAGTGTAAGTCCACTGATTGTAATACGTGTACCTCTCTGGTGGGGGATGCTGAGAGTTGGGGGAACTGTGTGTGAGGGTGAGGGTATATGGGAAATCTCTGTACCCTCCCCCTCAATTTTACCATGAACCTAAACTTCTCCAAAAATTCAAGTCTATTAAAAAAAACCAACACAAACTTTTCTGAAAGAAACCAAGAGGAGTGGCTGGACTTCCTTCTGGCCCCACATGGTCTGGTCATTGGCCTGGAGGGAGGAGCAGCAGAGACCATCCCCCACCCCAACTCAGGTTTGGAAGGCTCAGCTGAGCTATGGAGCTCAAGATGCCCACAGGACCAAAGATGAGGGTGCAGGGTAGGGATGCTGGTAGGAGGGGCCTTTCTCAGACAATATAAACATATAAGAAAGCTCCACCACAGCCTAGCCATGGTGCTGACTTGATTCACTGAATTATTGCTGGTGATGTCTGGAAATCCTCAGGCCCACCATGTACTCCCAGCACTCTGTTCTAAATTCCCGGTCCCACTCTGCATAGCAGCAGCTACCCTTTGACACTCAGCTTACCTTACCTACTTCTGCCCACCAGCCCCATGAATGCTTTCTTCTGCCTCCTCATGAGGTGACAGAAAGGACAAGAACAAAGCAACCAACCTGAAAGAATTTCTTAGCAAGGACAACAGAGCTATATAATTTGGCCTCTGGCGCCCTCTGCTGTTAAAATGCTAAACCTGTCTGTCCTAACAAAACAAATAGTGTGGGTTGGCAGGTCAGCAGGACAGAAATGGTCTTCCGGACATCTTCACTTTTTACTTTTAAAACTCTTTCTTTTCCCCTCAAAGATTTTGCTTTCTATTTTTAAAAACTCTATTATTTCCCTGGGAGAGCCATATAGTTTTCGGGAGGGGAGGGGAGGGGAGGGGAGGGGAGGGGAGGGAAGGAAACTTAGCTGCACGAAGTATGCAGCTAAGATCACTCAGTTCATTATTTTCATTCTAGTTCTCAGAAGACAGGAGGGCAGCTGAGATTAGACCAGAGTGACTTCCCTACCACTGCCCAGCCAGGCAATAATGCAACCAGGACCAGAACGGCTTCCCAGACTCTTACCCTGTGATCTCGATGGGCCACAGCTCCCTAAGTCATTGGTCCTCCAACAAAATGGCCCCTTCCTCATCCCTTCTTGGAGAGCAAGTGATACTCTGGTCCCTTATTCCACGAAAGCAGCCTCAGATCACAGTGGTTATTAAAACGGGCTCTCAAAGAAAGGCAGGGGACTGGGAAGGGGCTTCTTCGGGAATCTCTAGGCCAGACCTTTCCCCAGGGTACCTTCAGCCCTGCCTGGGTACAGAGCTGTAATCCGAGCAGACAGGCAGGAGCAGGGAGCCCACCTCACACTGGGACGAGAAAACACCAGGGCTTCCGCAGGTCCCCACAGGGCACACTGTGAACTGTATGAGAGCCCTGGGTTTCTGCAAACTTGCCCCTCGGTGCTGAGGGCTTCAGGGCGGCCGGGCTGGAGACGTGAGTGTGGGATGGTGGGCGGAAGAGAAATGGGACGTGGGCTATAAGGCAAGTGAGAAACACTCACCTTCTTTAGAAGAAAACAAAAACCATAAGGTCTCGGGTGTCTTTCCCTTCAGGGGGACTGACTCCATGTATCAATGGGAAAAATAAAACACAGGTGCAAAAGGGCCTAGAGAGGTTCAGGGTGCAGGTGAGGTCAGGTTGGGGAAGCAGCGCAGTTAAAGTGAAGAACAGAAAGGATTCAAATGCCTCAGGGCCTTAGTGACAGATGCTGGTATCTGAAGGTTTGAGCCAGTTTCTGGTCTAACAGCCAGCTTTTGGTTGGGGTACTCAGGCGGACCCAGGAATGAGTCTGGAGAGAGCCTCAGACTCTACAGGTACTTGAATCTCAAGAAAAAAGACAGGAATGAAATACTTTTTCTGCTCACTTAGTGCCGGCGTTTTTCTACCCTTGACTACGGATCTCGGTTATGCAACGATGGTCTGCGAGCATCTTCCTAGGGCCTGGTGCCTCCGGGCCGTGGGCAGGGAGGTGGCAGCCCAGAGGACACAGGTGGGTCCCCACAGGTCCCTGGCTGTAACCCCCTTGTGCACATCGTCCACTTTCTCCAGCTCTCCATCTCCCTCCAGTACAACACGGTGATTATGTGCCTTCTACCTGGCCCTCAGAGGGACGGTGCTCAGAGGAGTATGTGCATAACCCCCGAACACAGGTGGCTCAGGCAAGTTGAGGCTGAAGGGAAGTGACCAAGACAGTCTTGTGGATCCTTCCCTGTAGACCCAAGCTCTTAAGAACTGTTCCACTAACCAGATGTGACCCTATTCCCAGGAGTGGGACGGGCAACAAAGCGGAAGCCATGGACCGGGGGACGGGGCCCCCAGCCTAGGGGAGCAAAGCAACGTGACCCTGCAAAGGTGGGAACCCGATGGAGGGTTCCAGAGCAGGAGAGGGCGTGGAACACAGATCAGAGCCAGGGGTGGCGGGGGGGGGGGGGGAGGAGGGCACCCGCTCCACAGGAACATGATGCTTCAGGACCCTGGGCAGCTCTCTAATTCTTGGGTTCTGTTCCTTAGCAATCATAGCAGCAGAAGCAGACTCAGACCCAGGCAAGAGGGGCCCCTGCCCTGGCTCCTGCCGGCCCCTTCTGACGTCCCCCTTTCCACCACAGGGGCAAAAAGACTTGAGGTTGAGAAAGGATCAAAAGAGAGAAGTAAACATGGCGGATCTGGGGCAGGGGAAGCATTCTGTAGGATGACGGTGGATTCCTGTCATCATGCAACTGTAGCAAACGTACCCCTCGGTGGGGGGGGGCACGCCAACGGTGGGGAGGCTGTGTGCACATGGGGGTGGGGGGGGTATATGGAAAATGTCTGCACAATTCTCTCAATTTTTCTGTAGGACTTAAAGCTGCTCTAAAAAACAGTCTGTTAATTGAGGGGTCGGGGAGAGGTAGCGGGGGTAGGAAAGGAGCAAGGGCAAGTGAGCACATCATGGTAACGGAGGAACAGGAGACGGGAGATCCGCCACCGTGTACTGGGGACCCTGCGTTCTAAACAGCCTCGGCCTCACATTCTGTGTGGCCCGCCTCCTTCCCGCTGCCCTGGGATCCCGGGAACAGGTGGCCTCATTCTCCCCGCCTTTGCTTGAGCAGACATCAGAGTGCTGCCTGCCAAAACAGCTGAAGACACATCCCTGGGCCCTGCCTTCTTCCAGGGTCATCCAGGGACCCCACAGCCCTGGCAGCAACATCCAGGCGTCTGGGCTGCTTTCTTAAAACGTCAATATTTATGAGATGACAGTACCTTCATTTAGATTCCCTAGATAGATCAATCATTAATACAGTTACTGAAAACCAGACATGGCCTCATCTGGGTCCCATCCAAAGCAGGCTCTGCGCTTCCCGGCAGCCCCTCTCAACCTCCCTTGAATGCATCACTCCTCCGCTAACAACACTCGGGAGTCCTGCTCCGTTTATTTCCTCCTCGCCCACTGTTTTATTGTTTTATTTTATTTTTTTTTAATTTTATTATGTTAGTCACCATACAATACATCATTAGGTTTTGATGTGGTGATCCACGATCCATTGTTTGCGTATAACACCCAGTGCTCCATGCAGTACGTGCCCTCCTTAATACCCATCACCAGGCTAACCCATCCCCCCACCCCCCTCCCCTCTAGAACCGTCAGTTTGTTTCCCAGAGTCCATCGTCTCTCATGGTTCATCTCCACCTCTAATCACCCCCCTTCATTTTTCCCTTCCTTCTCCTAATGTCCTCCATGCTGTTCCTTATGTTCCACAAATAAGTGAGACCATATGATAATTGACTTTCTCTGCTTGACTTATTTCACTTAGCATCATCTCCTCCAGTCCCATCCATGTTGATGTAAAACTTGGGTAGTCATCCTTTCTGATGGCTGAGTAATATTCCATTGTATATATGGACCCCATCTTCTTTATCCATTCATCTGTTGAAGGGCATCTTGGCTCTTTCCACAGTTTGGCTATTGCGGACATTGCTGCTAGGAACGTTGGGATGCATACGGCCCTTGTTTTCACTACATCTGTGTCTTTGGGGTAAACACCCGGGAGTGCAATGGCTGGGTCATAGGGTAGCTCTATTTTTAACTTTTTGAGGAACCTCCACACTGTTTTCCAAAGCGGTTGTACCAACTTGCATTCCCACCAACAGCATAAGAGGGTTCCCCTTTCTCCACAACCTCTCTCCCATTGTTTTAAGGTCACTTAGCATCAAAGGGTTTCGGGTGGGCCCTGCTTCAGGTTCATGCACCAGAACACTGGACAGGGAGGTCTGAACGTCTGGGCAGCTGGCCCAGGATGGCAGATGTGCCCAGAGTCAGCACCTCCTCCTGCCCCAAGTCAGGGTGCCCTTAGCTCCCCGCACAGCCACTTCCAACCTTTACCCCCCCGACCCCACCGTCCACACCCACTTCTTACCTCGACTCCAAAAGGGATCTCCCAGTTCAGAAGACCAGGGGACTCTCCTAGCAATGCCCCCAACAGATCCAGAACTTAGAGGATCCTCTGTCCCCTCACCTCCTGTCCCTGACGCAGGAAACGTATCTGCGGCCAGGCCTGGTCTCGAGGCTTTCCCTCCAGCTGGGAGGACGGGGCATCCATCTTTCTCCCCCAGGCCCAACCCTCTCTTTCCTGGCTCACTAATCTCTCCTTTTTCATGGTCTTCTCCCTCATTAGAGAAACATTCTGCGAGAATAATTTATCTTCCGTTTTGCTTCAGCGTAGCTGGCCTTCCATCCCGCCAAGACCACTCCTGTTGAGGTCACTAGTCACCTCCTAATAGTTAAATCCAATCCCGTGTTCCACTTCTTACTTTCAATGACCTCTTGGAAGCATCCGGCACCACTTATCACTTCCTTTAAACATCTTTTAATCTACTCTTTACTCTCTTGGCTTCCACGATGCCATCCCTCAAGACTTCTCCTCCCACTTCTGAGGTGCTCCCATTGCATATGCAGGCCTGTCCTTGAATGCCGGTCACCTTCCTCCCCCAAACCTCAGGGTGTTACCTTTTCTCCCCACAGTGAAGGCACTTCTGGGGAGGACATCAGCTTTACAGCTTCAACCACTGCCTACTATATCTTTAACTACTACATGGGCAAATCCCAAGTCTGAATGCTCGGTGTAGACCTCCCCCTGAATTTCAATGAGAGCGCCCAACAGCCAGACAGCTCCATGGAGATTTCAGACAGGCACCTCAGGGTTGGCATGGCCCTAACTCAGCCCCACTGCCTTTGCCTCCAACCTCTCGAATCTCCTCTCTCAGAGAATAGTGTCACCAAGACCCCAGGTGGATCTGGTCACACATCCAATAAATTACTCCTCACTATCTCTTTAGTCACTCTCCCTCTATTCATTCTCTCTGCAGCTACAAACTTTATTTCTAATCGTCATAATTTCACATTGGGATCCCTTCAATGACCAATCTGTTCATGGCCTCAGGATTCCTTTTTATACTTGACCTCTCTAATTTTTCCACAATGGGAATTTATTAGTCATATAGTCAGTACAAAGCCATGCGATATTCCGGCCCAACAGTTCGTGGATGTCCAACTCTTCATGCCAGCTGGACCAGCTCATGGAAGCAAGCACCCCATTCAGGCCCCCAGAGCATGTGCCCGCCTTTCTATAACATCACGTGCTGTTACCCATCTCATCTGAGCTGAAGACAATTCATGAGCAGGGCAGCAGGAAACAGAGGAAGGAACCTGAGACTCAAGAGTCAAGGTTCAAACCTTATTTCTGCTACTAAGTGGTGCAACGTGAATAAGTCACTTAGTCTCTGGGCCTCGGGGTCATGGGAATAAGATCACCTACATAACAGGTCTGTGTGGGATCAATAAGATTTCGTATGGGACAGCGCCCTAGCATGGCTCCTTCTCAGAGTAAGCTCGGAACCACGGATTGTGACAGAAGGATACCCATTACTTATTTCAGGGCCTAACTCCAGAAATATGCTTCCCTTCTGCTCCAGTGTATCTTTTCCTTAAATTATTTATCCACTTTAATAGACTCAAATCATCCCCCCTCCCCCAGCTTGCTCACGGTCTTAAAGATGGAGGAAGCACACCTCCCTCCCAGCATTCCCTCCACGGAGTTTCTTTGGCCACTCTCTGCACAGAGACTGCTGAACAAATTCACGAGTAACTAATGAGAGCTTAACAAGGGCTTGTGCTCAGTCCTCTGGCCAAACCTGGAACTTACTTGGGAGGCTCTGGGAACAAAGAGTTTTCAAAAAAGAGGAGATGGAAGGGACACGGGAGTGGGGGTGGGGGGGGCGGGACAAGGGCAGGGCCCAGAGCGCCTTACCTTTGCACTGCAAACCCTGCCGTAAGAGGCCCCAGAGCAAGGACCCACAGTGGTCGCAGAAGGTGGGGACCTTGTAGTTGTGGATACCAAACTTGTGGGGCATGTTGACACTGAACCGCTGCGAGCCCACCTGCAGGGATGGCAAAACACAGGGTCACTGCCAAGCTTGCTCACACCATGGCCTGCTTACTGCCAGAGCTCCTACAGGCCAGCTTTCCCAGAAGGCCTGGCCACTGAAGGGGGCAGGTCGGAGCTTGGCTCTGAAAGCTGCCCCGAGAAACCAGGTGCAGAGAACCTCCTGGGGCCTTTGCCCCGGATGCCCTTAGCTCATTCTCTGCCTCTCTGTTGGACCTTGAGAGGCCAGGCCCGTGGGCTTCCACCTCTCATGGCACATGACACTCAATTTGCTTCTCACATTTTGGCTGTTCATGAGATGTCACCGTGTGTTTCTCAGTGCTGCTTTGTGCCTGGAGGCCACACGGGGCTGTCTTTCGGCAGCTTGATGGTGGACAGATTCTATAAACACCCTAAAAGCCCAGCACAGCTGTGGAAACTGCAGGTCATCAGTTAGGACAGACAATAATTGTGGTGAAGACTGCTAATCCAGAGTGGTGAGCACTAAGGGCAGGAAGGTATGGGTACTGCCCACAGGCCAGGCACCACCATCGCAGTTAAACCTCCCCAGCACCCTGCGGGGCAGGTGCCATTGTTGGCCTGAGTTTATAGCTGGGGAAACTGAGGCACAATGAGATTAAGAAGCACACCTGTAAGCTGATAAGCAGCAGAGGCAGAATTTGATGCCCACGAGTGTGAATTCAGAGCCCAGGCCTTTTCACCACCGTGCTGTCACTTAGGGATTATTTCAAAGGAGTAAAGAGAAAGCGGTAAGGTGGATGGGGAAGGACGGGGGCGGCGGGGGGGAGCAGGGAGGGGGTGTCCAGGTATTCTGATCTGTTGGCCTGGGTCTGCCACCAACCACATGTGAGGTCTTGGGAGTTTCCTGACTTCTTGGGGCTTCGGATTCCTGATTTGGCAAACAAGGATGGCAGCCTCGTCCCACCTAACGTCACAGGGCTGTGAGGGGGACGAGACACACAGAAGCGAGGGGTCATCGGCGTGGTCCCCCTTTCTGGGTCTCCTTCTCTACATCTGCCTGCTCACCCTGAAGGGTATGGATCATTGTTCCCATTCTTTTCCTGCAAATGCCGAAGACGTGATGGACCCACACTAAGAACAGACTCGGGGGTCGCAGGAAGAGCCTCACAGGGACATGGGTGATGGAGAAAGGTGAAGCGGTAGGGGAGTGTCCAGGAACTCGGAGGTTCGGGGAGAGCTGTGTGACCCTCAGCTGGGGACACCAAGGACTATAAGGTATCGGAGAATGGTGGGAGGACGACAGGGAGCATGCAAGAGCCACAGAATCGGAGGCTGTGAAAACAAGCACAAGGGCCGCATGCACACAGGTAGCCACGTGCACACGCCGCTCTGTGGCGAAGACCCGGGGACAAGGGCGAGCAAGACCAATGCAGAGGTCATGAGAAGGAAGAAAAGAGCAGAAAGACAGAGCCGGAAGGTTAAGAAAAGAAGGGAGGAAGGTGATACAAAGGAGAGCCTTCCGCGGTCACCACACTTGGAAGCACGGGGAGAGGCATGTGCTCAGCGCTAACCCATAGGCGCGAAGCAGGGAGAGAACATCAGCTGGGTGCTTGTGGTGCAAAAGCTCCGGAGCATCTAATAACAGGAAGACATCAGACACCCGGTGCTTAGAGCTCCGTGTATCTAGGGTGTGCATGCTTGTGTGCACAGGCAGGAGTTACAGGAAGAAATGAGCTCAAAGGAGGCTCCCCAGCCGTGCAGGACCCGGCAGAGGGCTCGTCCATCGCCCTGCCCTGCTGGCGGTACACCAACGCTCCAGGAGCCTGGCCCTGTGAGCCCCAGGACAGGCAATAATTCCACAAGGCAGAGAAACCCACAGCCACCATCCTCAATCCTTGGCAATTTCTCTCCCTTGGGACACATGCTACGTTTGGGCACACACCTCGCTGGTGACTTCTATTCACAGCCAACAGGCCAGGAAAGGCAATCAGAAAGCACTCGGTCACAGACTCAGCTGTTCAGGGGGTATTTCCCACCTCAACCCTCTAACCTGCAGGGCATGGACTCGTTTGGGACTTTTCCCCCAAGGGATACGGCAGAGCTTTAGAGACCGGAGAGGGCTCACAGTGGGAGAAACCCGAGAGATGTGTTCCTCTTTGTTTCCGTGGGACGTGGCACAGCATCTGGCACAGAGGAAGCGCTCAGAGCACGTCCACAGGACAGAATGGAGACACACAGCAAGCCAGCCACCTGCCTTGCCTTTCCTTGCCCAAGTAGCAAGCGTGACAATGTACTTGGGTCTGGACCCTGGCCCAGGAGCCAGGAGGCCTGGGTGGCGAGCACCTGCAGTTTCCCACCATGACAGCAGAGCCCGGCAAACAACTCTGGTGCTCTGGGCTGCCTGCCCCTCAGGGACATGGAAAGTTCCATCCAGGCTGTGTCCCTCACTGCTTTTCAGAGACTGCGTGAAAGCGAAAGGAGATAAAAGATAGGAAATACTTCGGATGCCAAGATGCCACTTGGGTGAATTATCTTTAAGTAGCAGAGGTCCTGTGAGTTACTCCTTTTGGAAGCCAAATTATAAACCCACCTGATTCTAAACTTACCTAGTATCTCTCTGACCCCCCCTTATTCTAATGCCCTATGATTATACAGTACTTATTTTTTCACCAAGAATTCAAAGCAGGCCTTTGAAATCCACTGCTGTGAACACAGGTAACACCCACCCTCACCCTCACACTCTCCTCCCAGTCGCTCAGTTAGGAGAAACCCACCTTCACCGGTGAACTGTGTCGCTTCCTTACCCCTAGCAGCTCCCCTAGGAGTCAAGCCGATACCAGGTTGGAAGAGTAAGAGACAACGAAGTCCAGCGGTCAAGGGCTCAGACTCTATGGAACAAACTGCCTGGGTATGAATGTGGCTCTCCCACACCCTAGCTGTGTGATCTGGGGCAAGCTAACATGACCTGTCTGTGCTTCCACTCTCCCTGTTGCAAAATGAAGATGATCATCACATAGCTCTCATTAAGGCCGTTTTGAGATGAAATGCTGTTTGATGAAGTACTTCAATCAACATGTGGCAAGGACCCCATGAATGTCGGCTGGTGTTACTACTGTGGTTACTCCTGCTTCCTGAGGGTTTCTTGGGTTTGCTAATTCCTCTCCGTTCCGCCATCACCTCATAAAGACAAGGCTCCCGCTTGTGTGTTGTGTCTCTCTCCCTGTCTATGAGCGGTGTGGAGCCAGTGACAGGTCACTTAGCAATGTCACTCTTCCAAGGAGATAATGACATAAAGCGATTCACATTTTCCTCGCGGGCTTTAGCTCTGGGATCGAGAGGCTCTTGGCCTAAGAGCCACAGACGTGACACTGGCTCTGAGCCACGGTCGTTCATTAGACCACTGTGGACAACTCCCTTAACTCTGATCAACACAACGGAGAAAGCCAGGGCATCTCAGAGAGATAAGGAGTTTCTTAGGAACCACAGAGGAGGCAGGGGAGGGGGGTGGGAAGTGGCAGGGAAGAAACCCCCGAATTTCAATGTTATAAATATTTACCTCATCGGGAGTTTCCTGTTTCTTTAATCCAGCACACTTCGTAATTATGAGCTCATGGCATCGCTTGTGGACCACGCAAGTGCAAACTGAAACAGCAAAAATGGGAAGGCTGAGCAACAAGTGGGGACAGAAAGCTTCCACCCCGAGATTCGGGTCTCAGTGGAGGGATGTGGGGAGCCATGCCTCTCCTGTCCCCAAGTCTTAGAGGAAGACCCTGGCTGAGGCCCGGCAGGCTAAGTCATTTCAGAACACCATGCCATCAGGGCCATTAGGGTTTCCTAAATGCTCTGCAGGAGAATGTACCACTTATACCCAGAGGGCATCAGCAGTTTTCTCTAGTTCCAGAAGTACCGATCAATTTCCCCGCTTCTGTATGCCAACGTCAGGGAACAGTTTCCCTTCCGTGAAGCGGGTCTATTAAAGGCACTGCAGCGGTCCTGTTCTCCAGCCCACATCACGTCAGGGCTGGCGGGCGTGACGAGGAGCACTGCTGGAGAATGGGTGTTTTGTGGCACAGGAGTTCTTAAAACATTTTTGTCCTGTCTTCAGTGTCCTGGGGCAGCGTGAGCAGCGGCGGCCGAAGAGGTAAGCAACTATCTGCACACATGCTACCTCAAGGACATGGCCATGTCTGACAGAACCTACTCAGGTCCCCCAGGGGTGAGCCCCAACTTAACCAGGGGCTGGGTGAGGAGATGGAACGGTCTCCCAGCTCTAACCACAGAGAAACCTTGACCACAGCACCCACCCACCCTCCAATCCTGGACAACCTGACCTTGCATTTTAGTCAAAGAACTGAAACAAACAAACTGCAATAAATTCAAGTGAGTCTTAAACATTGAAGAGCTAATAATGATTCCACAGTAGAGACAAAAAAAAAAAAAAAAAAAGAGAGAGAGAGAGAGAATCAGCAAGGACCACAGTGATAGGACTGAACCGAGCAGGTGAGGGAACTTCTTCAGGGAGTGAGAGAGGGAGGGGGCTTACAGGATTCACGGAGCCTGGCTCAGGGAAGAGAGGGGCCTTCGAAGGGTTTTGAATGGTTGTGGATCACTGGGAAAGGTGCAGAGACCCCTGGGACAGCCGGAGACAGGTGCCCACAAGGTACTCCCATATATGGATACAGGAGCCACGGCCAAGCAGGGACAAAAAAAAAAAAAAAAAAAGCAGGGTCTTGCTTCTCAGAGAGGGAATAGAGCATGCAAACTGTATAGAGCCTCTAAATGTCATCAGACCCGGCACACGCTTCCTAGGAGTGTCACTGATCTGGACAGACCTGTGGGCCCCAAGCATTCAGTTCATACAATGCCTCTTACCTTGACATTGGTATCCCTGCTTTCCTATGACACCCCTGAAAAGAAGAATACAACAGAATTCTTTTAATAAATTTTAGTAGATCGAAAACCACACAAAGCCACCCCATTCTGGCCGTGAACCACGATGCACCAAGTAGACTGGAATCCAGGTAGCAGTGGGATTTCACTCCTACTTGCAGAGTGTCTTAAAATGACTCCTTCAGGACGCCTGGGTGGCTCAGTCAGTTAAGCGTCTGCCTTCAGCTCAGGTCATGATCCCAGGGTCCTGGGATCGAGCCCTGTGTTGGGCTCTCTGCTCAGAGGGGAACCTGCTTCTCCCTCTGCCCCTACCCCTGCTCGTGCTCTCTCTCTCATGTAAATAAATAAAATCTTAAACAAAAACAAAAACAAAAACAAACACCCCTTCAGAGACAACAGAGGGTAGACCCAGTGCTTGGAACGGGTACAAGGCCTGGTCAATGTCAGGGCTTGGTTTCCTAGACCAACAGCCATTCCAGTGGGGCCATTAGTGTTCTGGAAAGCCACAAAGACTGCTTGCTCAAGGCAAGTCTTGATTAGTTGAACGTGCCCTTCCTTGTGGGTCATCACGCAGGAGGGCTATTGCTTACAGGCACATTCCCTGGACATTCCTGAAGCAGTCAAGGGTTCTAGGTCAGCCTGTGGCCAGGCCTAGGGGTTCAATGTACTGTTTGGTCAAGACCAATGGCAGAGATTCCTTCCCTGGCAGGTATAGGCTCCCCTGGGGCAGAATTAGGGTCAAGATGGACACAGAACAATCCAACCAACCTGGCCTGGGCCCTGTCAGCACCACCACCAACTGGCCAGGGGGCAATCTGCCATTTCCAGCCCAGTGGGAGCAGCCAGATGTCACTGGGGGGCTGCGCCACAGGAAGCCAAGAACCCAGTGGTGTTCTCCGGGGGCTGAGAGGAGACCTGAATCCATAAATCTCAGCTTTCACCACCTACTCCCTCCAAACACACAATTCATGACGGAAATACAGAAAACGGAGGTCAGAGAGTGGAAGCAGCCCCGGGGGTGAGATGTATCTGTGGTGGAAGTGGGGCATTACATCTGCTTCCATCAGGTGGAGGGTGCTCTGAGCTGTACCGCCTCAGATGTCCATGCCAACCTCAGTGACTAGTTGTGGGAAACCACGAGGACAAGACAAGCCACTCCTGGACACCTTGGCAATTCAAACCCTAATTCAAATGGTTCTTGGCTTGGTTCATGCTGCAGACTGGCCTCACACATTCTCCCCCACAGGATCCAAGTGTGTCGGCAAAGTTCAAGAGCTCAGAGAGGTTGCCAGAAAGGCTGGTGAGAGGTCAGGAAAAGCTTTCAGTTGGGTTCACCAGGGATGGAACTGGGTCTCTGACACTTCCTAGCTGGAGGACGTCACACTAGTCTTGTTTTCCTTTCTGAGTCTCAGTACTGTTGTTAGTGGAGTGGCTTTAATAATACATAGCTTGTAGGACATTGGAACCATTTAATTGGATATTTTCAGTGCCTACGGAAGAACCTGGCACATGGTAGGCATTCATTTAAATTCCCCCTCTGATACCCAAGGCCAGTGCTCCTTATCCTTCTCCACCTCCCAAAAAGGCCTATAACCTACCTGTCTTTGCCTATCAAAATCCTAGTCATCATGGAAGGAGAAATGCCACCTTCTCCAGGAAGCCCTCCCTGAGCACTCCAGCCAAGACTGCTCTCTCGCTCCTCTGAAATCTGGGCATCCTAGTAGCACCACTAGGATGCCCACTGTTCCAACAGTTATTAGGAACTGCTTTGAATTACAGATACCGGCAATCAAGTTATTTTTTAAGCTTTATAATGGAAAAATTCATATGTATACAAAAATAAGGAGATAAACGTAAGGGACCTATCACCCAGCTCTAACAATGATAATACATGGCTGGTCTTATTTCATCTCTATCCCTAGCCCCTCTACCCTCCCTCCAGATCATTTTTTTAAAAAGATTTTATTTACTTATTTGACAGAGAGAGACACAGTGAGAGAAAGAACACAAGCAGGGGAAGTGGGAGAGGGAGAAGCAGGCTCCCCGCTGAGCAGGGCGCCCGATGCTGGGCTCGATCCCAGGACCCTGGGATCATGACCTGAGCCAAAGGCAGATGCTCAACGACTGAGCCACCCAGGCGCCCCCTTCTGGATCATTTTTAAACAAATCCCAGACATCACATTATTTCATTTCTAAATAATTAAGCTTGTGTCTCTAAAAGATAAGGATTCTTAAAAAAATACATCACAATATACCACTGTTGGTTATAAAATATTAACTTGTTAAACATGATATATGATATGATCCTAAGTATAAAGTCACCATTCTTTTCCATTTCCCCCTCCCCCCCGGCACTAAACACTCACTTAGCCTTCCAGAAAAGTCTTCTGCAATCAAGTAAAAAAGAAATAAAGCCCATCAGCACTTCAAAAATAAAGTTTCTATTGTCCTACACCCCCTCCCCCACTTCTCACCTCAGGGAAGGCCTAACTAGAGGTTCCCGGGAGAGAGGGGCTTACCAGATAAAATCTCTGCAGTGGGAGCAGTAGGTGGGCTGCCGAAGGTAGGTGGCCATGAATTTGTGGCCATTGACCTGGTGCACCCTGCGCCTGACGGCCCCCTGCCGCTTCCTGGGCCGCATACGCTCCCTGAACACACGCTCTTCATTGTCTTTAGGGGCTGGGGAAGGACAAGAGCAGAGAAGAAAACACAGTCTGAGTTAGTGCACCTGGGAAGAGACCTCCTACCCCACTCTCGGCACCTAGAGTGGGAGCGGCGTGGGGGCAGCATCCACTGGCTGAGGAACTCCGGGGTCTGAGCCTCACCACTCGACCCCAGTGAGGGTGCACCATGCGAGGCAGGAAGGCCCAGACCAGGCTGGTTTCCCGTACCAGCGGCACCCCCCAAATTCATCCCAATCCCAGTCCTGCTCCAGGTGTGGCTGCTCCTTTCTCCCCAGTACCGGCTGCACCTTGCAAGGGTGTGGGATCAAAAGGCTCAAGGTTCACATTTTATTGCAGCTTCTCAGTAGCGTGGTCTTAGCCAGCTGGTGTGTCCTTATTTGGAGCCTCTGAGGGCCTGGCCCTCTGGAAATGGGGTAACAGTGCTGACAACACAGGACGCTGTGGAGTCTGTACCCAGCTGCCCGGCTCAGAGAAACCTGACTTTTCTTCCTTCCCCCTTTCCAGACTAGGACAACCAGGAACCTTTTCCTGGAGGTCTAAAGGAGAGGGAAACCTAACACTGTGAAAGCAGTTTTCCAGAAGACTCAAGACCCACCACCATGGACTTTAAGACCTCCCTGAAGACAAAAGGACTGTCCTCACTTCTTCCTTCAGTCCACATCAGAGGCTGCCCCAAGCCTCAGAAAGCCCTGCAAGAGCACTAATAAATGACAATAAAAATGATAATAATGATTGTTATGGTCTGAATGTTTGTGCCCCCCCCCCCCCCCCCCCCCCGCCCCCCCCCCCGCCGCTTCCCATTCAGATGGTGATGCGCTACCTGCCAATGTGACACAGTCATGACAGTGGGGTTCCCAGGATGGGGTTAGTGCTCTTACAAAAAGAGGAAGTGACCTGAGCTCACTCACTATCTTATGAGGACACAGAGAGAAGGTGGGCATCTCCGAGGCAGGAAGGGAGCCCTCAGCTAACCGTGCCGGCACCTTGATCTCAGACTTTCAGCCTCCAGAACTAGGAGAGAGAAATTTCTGCTGTTGAAGCCACTCTGTCTGTGGTATTTTGTTACGGCAGCCCAAGCAGACTAATACAATGAGATTCACGGCTAACGCTTACTGAGGGCTTCCTCTGCGGCAGGTGCTCACAGAATCCTTACAGCTGCCCTTCTTGAAGGGTACTGATCATATCCCCACTTCACAGATGTGCAAATTGAGGAATAGAGAGTTTATATAACATGTTTCTGTTAACACAGCTACTAAGCAGTGGGGCCCAGCTTCTAACCCAGAGAATAGGGGAGAAGTCACTGCTAACACAGTCCACCCGCTGCTCTGGGGGACAGCCCACTCTCCCAACAGCAAGGTCCCAAAGTGCTCATCTAAGGGGCTCTCAGATGTAAGAGTTGAGCTGTCTCTGGCTTCTCCGAGGGCAGGGAAGGCAGGCCCGGTTCCCAGCGCTAGTTCAGACCCTGGAAGGTCGCCCACATGGTGCCGCTGAAAATGCACTGGAGCTGAAAGTGTCCCCCAAGTATCCCCACACCTGACATGCCACCATGACAGCGTCAGTCTTGGGGTGGGGAGGAACGTCGTTCCTCTTGGACCTCTTTGGAAATAAGGTTCCCTGCACTGGAGGGCACCTGTGTGAGCCCAGGAGCTGTAGGATCCGAGGGCAGTCTGTCAATGAGGACAGGGTCGGGGTGGAGGGACGTAAAACGAGGAAGAGAAAGGCAAGAATGGGGAGCACGTGCCCAGTGAGGGGCTTTAGGTGAAGCAGCCTCCAAGCAGACAGGCAGAGCTGCTGATCCCCAGCACAGACCCTGATGACCTAGATGGGGGTCTGCCTGCCGCTCCTCTCTGCACCCGCCCCCAGCCCGCCTGGGTCCCCTTTTGAACGGGTGCTTATTATTTCAAAAAGTCTCTGACATGGAAAGAGACGGAGGATGGAAAACTCACCTCCCACCTTGCCACAACCTAGGGACCAAGGCCCAGCTGACCAAATTCTCATGGGGACGTCCCAGCTCTGTTTTAATACAGAGACATGTACACACACACACACACACACAGAAATCTGGTCATCATCACCCATTTGTGCAATGATGGGTGACTTTCATTTCTGCTGCCCATTTTTCACTATATCCAGAATATTCTACCATTTTTAGAAGCAGAAAAAGATATGGTAACTTAAAAAATAAATCTATTCAGTAGCCTTTCCTTGCTGCAAACCTGATCTACAAAAATCCAGATCCCAATCCCCAGGCCTGGGCAGCTGAGGCCCGAGGACGGGCATTCAACTAACTGCCTTCACCAGATTCACCACGGGTCACATTTAAATGGTAAGTCAGCCCCCTCATGCATTTAAGGTGCAATTTGGTTTATAAATCCCTCAAATTTACTAGTCATTTGATCCTGGGAAGTTGTATTTTCAGTGAAACTGCTGAGGAGTCCAATCTAGTTTTCTCAAGGGAGCCCTGCTGGAACGGGGGTTACAGGTGTCCCTGAGGGCCTCATTTCTCAACTTTTTACAGAGGTGACCAGCAACCAAATCGAAGGTCTAAGCTCCGTTTACTTTGATTTAATACGTTAACACAGAAACCCGTTAATTTAACTGACATTTAAAGACCTCTCGGTTGTGTGTACTTACACCTGAAGAGAAGCTGCTTACCACTGGGGGGGGGGTGAGGGGGCGGTCCTGGGAGCAGGTTAGAGAGCCAAGAATAACTCCCCTTAAGTGGGGTCTGATTGTCTGACTGAACTTCCCCAAAAGGTTCTGTAATTTCTGCCCCAGAGTGCATGTGCACTGCCTTGTAAGAGAGATTCAACGTCAAAGATGTGGGGAAACAGAAGGCTACAGGGGAGGGAAACACAGGTAAACCTCATGCCCCCCATGGGAACCTCCCCGCCCTCCATGTGCCAAGCAGCAGGACAGGGGAGAGGGGAAAGGGGATGGGGCCCCTAGTTGGTGAAAATACTCCCATCCCCCATTCCTCCGGACAGGGGAGCCAAGGGTCCAGCCAGAGCATCTCTGTGCCTGTCACCCACATGCCTAGATCTTGAGGGGAGCCCCAGGGTTCCCCAGCCCCACAGAACCTCCCTGCCGGGGCCTGGAGTCACCAGCAGAAACGGATCCCTTCAGCATTTTCTGCTGCTGTCAAGGGTCTCCATTAAAATGCAGTTCCTATGGGGTAATGCATCTCAAGCATGTGTGTATGTGAGTGTGATATGAATGTGACAGATTTATAAATGCATGTAGACGTGGATATAAAAACCAATATAGCATATATTAAATACGTTGTAAATAATTTCTATAATTTTTATACTTATATAGGCTAATAATGTATTATTACATTTATTTATATCATGAACAGTATAATTACAATATAATTAGTATAACATGATCATGTTGTAATTATTAATATGTAATATAAAACACGATACAAACATATATAGTTTGACTAAACCATTTGAAGGTTGCAAACACAGTGACACCCTTACCCCGAAATATATCAGCCTTCATCTCCTAAGAACAGAACCATTCTCCTCCATAACCAAAGTTATCAGAGTCAAGACACTTAAACATTGGTATGACATTATCTAATGGTTCATATTTAAACTTCTCCAACCGTCCCCCCAAATGCCCTTTATAATTGTTGTGGCTTTAAATTTTTTCTGAAGCTACTTAGAGCTCCTGCTTTGCATGTAGCTGCCATGTCTCTTCAGCCTTCTCAGTCTAGAACAGCTTTGTTTCCTTTTTATGATCCATTTATGAAGAGTCGAGGATGTTGCCCTTTGGAATGTCCCACAGCCTGGATTTGTCTCATCCCTCCCCATTAGTTTCACATTAAATGGCAAGCACACCCCAGAGGTCTAAGTGTCAACAAATCCAAATATATCCATCAAGATCCCTGGAAATAACTGTGTAAATGAAATGAATGTAAAATTTATAGGAATTATAAAATGTTCACTCTTTTAGGAATTTTTAAAATGCAAAGAGCAGTCTTGACATGCCACCGACTTACCATTTAATACCCGATAAACAAATTTGTTTTAAAATGGTATTATCCATATTATACATGTGCAATGTGATGTAACATTTCCAGAAATAATACTATAATGATAGCAAACACCACAGAAAAGAGTCACATCCTTTAAATTTGGGATTCACTCTAAGTCAATAATTAAATAGAAACTAATAGCTATATACTCATAGATGTACCCACACTGCTATTTATTTTGGCCAACAAACAGAAGTAACTGGACTGTCTAACATTAAGAGAATGGTCTGACAAATTATATTACATCTACAGCAAGTTAAAAATGGTGGGTTAAGACCAAGTAGGCACATGGGGAAATGTGATATAATACGGGAAAAACAGAATGCGCAAGAACACAGACCTGTGTAAAACAAACCTGCAGATTGAAGGTAACATAAAAGAATTATTATGCTCTACGAGGATGATGGGTTTGTGTACTGTCTGTAGTATTTGAAAACAATGTTCTCTAATGCCCTTTAGTGACTTTTAAAAGCACTTCTCTGTGCCTAAGTATCCTTCGTGCTGTGGAAGGTGGAGCGCTACTGGGTAGGAACAAGGAGAGGGCGCTAGGTGTTGTGGTGCAAAGGGGGACAGGACAAATTTCATCAGCTCGAAGCTGCCGGTGCTTCTGGACTGAGGGAAGAGCTACCCCGACCTGGCCCCCCCTACGCCCGGCCTGAAGGATGCTCACTGCCGTCACCGGATGCCCCCTGCTACGCCCACCTGGTGGGACCCTTCTTTTGAAGCAGCCTCAGATGCAAAACTCAGGCTGGCTTTCCTCCCAGAGAGCCCATCGGGCCCTTTCCAGATCCTTTGTTTTATGGGTGCATCAGCCATGCAGCATAAGGAGTGACCTCAAGTCAGGGAGGGACCCACTAAAAGCTGGATAACTTTTGTGAGACTTTCTGTGGAAATGAAGATTTGTCAGATAGAATGACAAGCGTTCGCCAAGGCATAAAGTGAAGCAGAGATGTCCTCTGGAGCAACTATAGATCCTCTGTTACCTCAGCCTCTAACAACATTCTAGGCATGTTGCCTGCTTGGTTCCATTACTCTATCAACTTCAAACTCCTGGGAGCTTTTACACAATGAGTATCTTACAGCCCCGAGGCGCAGAAGAATCTATCCCAGGTTGCAGGCAGGTGGCGGAAGCAGCAGAAAGAGCCCACATCTTGGAGTTAACGACTCTGTTGAAGCAACCTCACCTGGCCCCTTTTCCCTGGGCAGAGACCACCCCGTCTCAGCCAGAGAAACTCTGGCAGACAAAGGGAGAGGCAGCTCCTGAAACCAAATCCTATGCCAGTCTGATCATCGAGGGTCTCCCTGCTCTGCCACCTCCTCCCTCACCCGCCTCACCTCCTCTTGCACAAGAAGGGAGCTGACCTGACAGGACTGAACACCATTTCCTACATGAGGCGACAAACACCCTTCACCTCCACACTCTCGGGATATCTTTCAGTTTAAGAATATCTGGCAAGGACTTTCTAACAGGCCTGGCTTATGAACTCCTGCATCCCAGCACTTCCTTCCAGGGTATGTGTAGCAAGGACCGCGAACCCAAGGATCGACCCTGCCCAAGACCCTGGACCCAGAAGCCTGAACCAGGCTGACCAATATGCATGACTGGCAACTTCTGGGTACCACTGTCATTCCTCACCACAGGACAGTCACCTCCCCTTGATGTTCAGGGCACACAGGGATTTTTTCCACAAGCAAGTATGCTGTGGGGTCTTCTTTATTTTTTCTGACCTCCTTTTTTTTTTTTTTTTTTAAGATTTTATTTATTTATTTGAGAGAGAGAGAGAATGAGAGACAAAGAGCATGAGAGGGAAGAGGGTCAGAGGGAGAAGCAGACTCCCTGCTGAGCAGGGAGCCCGATGTGGGACTCGATCCCGGGACTCCAGGATCATGACCTGAGCCGAAGGCAGTCGCTTAACCAACTGAGCCACCCAGGCGCCCTGACCTCCCTCTTTTGACCTCTTTCTGCCAATATGGTTGAACTAGGCACTAGGAGATCAGACCAATGTTGCCTTTGCCCCAAACTTCCTTTGTGTTCTAGACCAATGCGTTCAATCTCTTTGGGTTTCTGCTTTCCTATCTATCAAGAGAGGGTAATTCAGCGGCTCAGCCTAAACCCCAAACTGGTATGCTTCTTTCTTTTTCTTCCTGGTGCCAACACCTTACTGAGGGGGGCGTGAAACAGCCTCACCCCCTGCCCTGCAAACCCTGCATGACACCCCCTAATCGCCCCACCCTGTGGGGGCCCAGCTGCCTCGAGGTGTTCCACACCTGTCCCTGTGAGCAAAAGAGAGTCAGCGTTCTCTCTCCCCACCCCATCCATTAGGGGCTTTAGAAAAACGACTCCATCTTCAGACTTGGCAAGCTGCCAGGAAGATTGGGCTGGGCAAGGAATACTGACTCAGCTCGAGAACAAAAGCAATAAGAAACATAACTGATTTGAGAAAAGGCTGGGGACCTCCTCGGAAGGCTTTTCTTAGAATCCAAGCAAAGAATGAATCCAGTCCTCAAAGGCAGGTAATTTCACAACACGAAAAAAACAGTTCAACCATCCTGGTATTTTTTGTCTAAGAAACTGTCAAACCTGAGATATTCAGAAGCTGAAAAATAACAGCTGCAATTTATGGGGCCCCTGCCATATGCTGGGTACCATTCTAAGCACCTTACTTAGGTGTACACATGAGGTGCCCTTACATATACATGAGGTGCCATTACATATACATGAGGTATATGTAGGAGGTGCTGTTCCATATCTATGAGGAGCTATTACGTATCCATGAGGTGTTGTTACATATCCACGAGGTACTATTACATATACAGGAGGTACTGTTTCAAAATACATGAGATATATAGGCAACTTACATACATCCTCTAATACCATGGAGTGGTTATTATTCTCGACTTACAAAGAAACCAAGCCTTCAAGAGCTTAAATAACTGATTTGTTGAAGGTCATACAGCAAACAAACAGTAAATGTCGGTTCAGGAACTCCCACCCTGGCCCATCCGGTCCTGCCTCCCAAGGATGGCGGAACAGCCTGGGTCCCACCTGTACCCGACTGTATGGAAGTCAACTCCCACTGCTGCCCACCCACCTCTTCACACATCCACCTCTGCTCTCATCCAGAGACTTGGAAAAGGAAGCCAAAGGGGACCAATTAGTTCATGATACACCCACAGAACAGAATTTAATGCTGCCGTTTTAAAAAAGTAGAATGCTAAGGCCACCGAGAAATAATAAATAGGAAAACTAAGAAACGTGTATATAGTATGTATATAAAATGAGAAAAAGATGAATATACTCAAACAACATATGAGCGAAAATACACATTGAAAATTTCTGAAGGGTATAAAATAAACTGTCCATCTAAAAATGTTTACTCTATGGATACTGGATGCCAGGCACCATTCTGGGCACAGACTCCCTACCACGAGGGATGGCCCATGACCACTCTCGCAATTATTGTTCTCTGGTCCTTGACAGACTAGGTCTCCACTAACAAAGCAAAGAACTACCATGATATTCCAGACAACGGTGGTTATGGCTTGGGGAGAGCTCCTAACGGAGGCGAGATGAGAACCTTGGCCACTCTATCGCTGAGGAGTTAATTTTCCCTCTCAATAATTCTCTGGCCTGATTTTATGGACTTACTGGTGAAAAAATGCAAGACAAGTGGAAGGAAAACCAAACCAAAAAAGAAAAGAAAAAAACCCCAAAAAACTAGGTACTAAAAATCAAAAGGAGCAATGCCTTTTATTTTTCTTCGCCATAAGGAAAAAAGGTTATAATATTTTCAAGTGGAATAAATGCTTCATGACATGAGTTTTAAACATGAAGTAAATATTTATGTGATGCCAAAGAATATGCTCTACATGCTGTACCCACACAGTAAAGAAACTTTCTGTTCAAAACAGGAAAGAGGAAACAGCAGTGAGTTCCCCGGGAGAGACGACCCCGTGCTGTGTACGCCTTCCCAGAGAGTCGCACAGGGAGAATCGGAGAGGGCTGAGGGCCGAGGCTGGCAGTTGTCTGCATGGTTTATTCTGTGTGGAATCTTGTCAGAAGAGCACTGGGGGCATTTCAAGATTAGCATCTCAAATTTACTAGAAGCGGTTTTCATCTTTCTCTTCTTCACTTTCAGAAGGAGCTGTTCTGTCTTCATGGCAGAGCCAGGGCTCTGTTCACTTACTATAAAAAAACTGAAGCTACTTCGTGCTTTGTAGGAAGAACACGTGAAAGAATCACACGCTGTTAAGATTCGGAGAGCCCCAGAGTATAAAGTGAGGGGAAACGTGGTGATGGCCAGACAGTGGGATGGTGGTCACTCGGGGGGGGGGGGGGGGGGGGGGGGGGGGGGGCAGGGAGAAAGGGGAGGGCAAGCCCCCAAGCCCACGTTCTGAAGCAAAGCACACACGGGAACACAGACAACCACTGGGCAACAGGGATTTCACTGAGGCAGGAAATGTGCTCACCTCCTGCCCCTCTGTCTTCATTCATTCATTCACTCACTCATTCCCTCTCTCCCTCCTCCATCCATTCAAAATTACATGTTGGAGTTACACCAGAACTTGACTGAATGCCTCTGGTACCCAGGAAAAGTCACTACTTGCCAGGAGGAAACCACAGACCAAAACCCTCCCGGCAGACCTGCTAGAAACTCAAAGAACATTTCCAGCCTGGGAAATCAGCCAAGTGGGCCACCAGCCAAGGATGGGATGAGAGTCCCCTCAGGGGCCAGTGACGGTCCTGTGATTCAGATCCCAGGAAACGGAGCCGTCCCTGCATTCCTGGACACCTGAGCCCTCCCGGAGGTCATGTCCGTGAGGTTGGGTGCGGTCCACTGGTATTGTTTCTAAAATCCCGTATGAAATAAAGACCTGTGGGAGAATAGTGGCAGAAGTCTCAACAGGGCTTCTGTCCACGCCCAGGTGCTAGTTGGTCATTGGTCGTCGTGGGGGAGAGTCAGTGCCAGTGAAGGCTGGCAACCCTCCTTCAAATATATAACAAGCCTTCTAATGCCACAGGGACCCCAGTCAAAAATGTTACGGGGTCATTTGTAGAAAAGCCCGCACCCGTCCAGTGCTGTCAATACGAGCCCTTCCATGCCATCCAGAGCTCAGGAAGGTTCAAGCACAGGGAGCTACAAGTCATAAGCTCTGGTGCCCAGGCGGCGCCTAGCGACCTCATCCTGGGCTCCACAGAGCTTCTCAAAGGTGCCTGCAGCGTTTCCAAAAGCACCACAATGAACTAACGCTGCTTTCCCCCAGCTGCTTCTTCAGTTTTCAGCGCTCACTAAGAAAGTTCGAGTTCACAGGAGAAGCCTTGTCCTGTCCCAGAGTGATCTGGAGTCCCGGGCAGGGTTCCCATGAAGCTGGCCAGGTGGGTATGTTCTATGACATTACCTGGGGAGAGAAGGAGAGGTTCAGGAACTACGAGATGAAAAGGCGACAAGAAAAGGCGGTGAAAGAATGGAAAGACGGAGGAGCTGGAGCAAGAAGATAAAAAGTAAGAGGGCTGTGACTTCACAAAGTCCAGGCTGATAATGGGCTGAATTAAAGCTCATGCCTTCCCAGGAAGTAGATGGATTTGTTGTTAGTACAGTCTACCCTCCCTGGTACTTTGGATCATTCTGACCAAGAAATGAGCTCACCTTCCTTCCACCCTCCTTCCTAGGAGCCCAGGCGAGGCCCGTCCCCAGGGCAGGGTGGTGCTGGTGGTGGTGGGGGCGGGGGGGGGGGGGTGGACCATCCTTAGGAAGCTTAACACAGGTGAACAAGCCCCAAGTCTTTTTACAGAAACAGCTAGAATGACCTTAGCTCTTGCAGATATTAGATGGTTTCCCCTGCCTTCATAAAAACCTGCTTAAACTTGTTCTTACAAATTTTATGTTCCATTGAGACTGTGACCAAAACTCCGCACATGGAGAGAGAGGGATGAACAGGTCAAAAGCAATAATGCTTTTTATTATTAATTAAAAACATCCCCTAATCCAACCCGTGTTCCTTCGAGGTGTGTACTTGCACCTTCTCTCATTCTCACACACATGCACGCACGCACGCACACGCGCACACGCACACAGTGTGTCCCAAGCCCACCTCCCAGCTCCTGGAACTTTCCCCAACCAAGGGACACCGCAGTCCAGGAAAACTAATAAATTTCCAGTTCCTGCTTCTTAGGGCCTTGGAAACTCCTGTCTCCCCCCGAGCTGTCTCCCCTAGTGACATGGGAATGCTGGGGAAACAAGAGTCACTATTGTGAGGGGGGAAAAGAATGATTTTCTAATAACTCTGCAAAACAACAAAGACATTCACTGAGGTTTGGGCCTCATATCTAAACTCCCATACAGAGAAAACAAAAACTGCCAGGAGGAAAAGTTGGGGGGTGGGGAGGAATCTTTTTTTCCCAGTTTATCGAACATAAGAAAATATTTTGAGGCCACAGATGCTGATGGGAGATCCACTTGGCTTAGGTCTTAGTGCTAATGAAGTACAGTTGAAGATCAAATTCCTCAAGCAAGTCAGTTATCTATGTCCAGAGGCAAATATTGGTCACAGGCCCTGCCTTGAATCTCAGCAACTTCTTGCAGGTATGTAGTCTTGGTCACCAGAGCGCTGGGGAAGAAGTTGTTATGGTTCAACATTATCCAACTTCTCCTACAGACACGGCTTCCATCCTATCCCTCACTGTGTCAGGACAGCCCAAGAGTTGCATATTTACGGAAGGTGGCACTTTCCTCATCTGGAAATCTGGGCCCGGAATACCATGGGTCTTGGCTTAGCAGGAGCTGAGACCTTGCAGCAAGGGTTAAGCTGAGGTTAAGGTCTATCACACAGTTTTAAGAGTCAAGAACCTCTGGTGATGGATTAGCACTGCCCCTGGCCAAAGCACATCTCTGCCATGCTCAGGAGTCTGGCTATCCCTTAGTAGGTCATGAGATGCCTAAGGGAAGAGAACTGAAATGCACCTAGAAGAGGTAAAAATAAATTTCAGTTTCGGGCAGAAATAAGAAAGGGATGAATTAAGAGGTATTGTAGCCAATCTCCAAGATGGACCCCAGTGATCCCTGCCTCCTGATATTCACACCATTGCGTAGCCCCCTCCTACAGTGACTAGAGATGACTTGCTGACTTGTGTAATGGAAAAGATTTTGCAGAGCGTGCCTTCTGAGGCTAGGTCATAAAAGACATTGCAGTTCCCACCTTGTTCTCTCTTGGATCACTCATTCAGGGGAAAGCCAGCTGCCATGTCAACAGGACACCCAAGAAACCCTACGGCCAGATCCATTCGGTGGGAAACTGAGGCCTCCTGCCCACAGTCAACACTGATTCGTGAGCCTCGTGCATCAGCCATGTTGGAAGTGGACCCTCCAAGCCTCAGTTGGGCCTTTAGCTAAACACAGTCCTGGCCAACATCCCATACAACCTCATGAGAGACCATGGGCCAGAACCATCCAAGCTAAAGCTGCTCCTGAATCCTGCCCCCTAGAAACTATGAGATAACACATGTCCATTATTGTCTTAAGCTGCTATATTTGTGGTAATTTGTTATACACCAATGGATACCTAATTCAAGAGGTAAAAGATGAGCCAAGCAAGAGAGATGTAGGGTAAACATTAGAAGCAATATTTTTTTACTTGTGGGAATTGTTCATTCACTCAGTCAGTATTTCCCAAGTGCCTCCTGGGTGCTAGGTACTGTGTCTATACTTCGTGTTACACACTTAGCCTGCGGGTGGAGAAAGAGGGGAGAAGAATAAATGCTTACAGGGTAGATTATATCAGATCACTCTCACCTGGATCCCAGAGTCTGTGCAAAAAATGAGTTTCTTGGACCTGGCTCCAGGAAGCCAGGAATTCAGAGAGATTACTTGCTGTCCTAAAAACCAAAATGGTCCTTGTGGCTTTCAACTGTACTGTGTAAGCTTTATCCTTCAACCTTGAGGCTTTCCACCTGGTTAAAACTTAGGTCCTCTGGGAGGGCCCTTATGAGTTTAGTATGTGAATTTCCAATCCTACTGGGAGATGTCAAGCGGGGCATGAACGGCGGTAGGACCTGAACAGAGTGGCGTCAGGAGAGAAATTTTGGAAAGTTTATATCCAAGGCTGCTGGGTGCTTGGCCTATCCAAAGCAAAATATGAAATCCATTTTTTTTTTAAATCTAAGCATCGTGATGAGCACTGCATAATGTATACAATTATTGAATCATTATATTGCACACTTGAAACTAATATAACACTGTATGATAATTATACTTGAATTAAAAAATAAATCAAAAAAATAATAATAGGTACCATTTACTGCACAATAACTTCTCAAAAGGATCCTACAGGATTGGTATTATTACCTACACTCTACAAATGAGGGGCTAAGAAAATCTAAGCGACTCACCCAAGGGTATATAGTTATTAAGTGGTAGAGACTGATTTTGTACCCAGGTCTCTCTGGCTCTGAAGTTCACGGTTTCCCCTCCATACTACGCATGTTAAAGAACATGAAATGCACATCCCCGCCCCCCACCCCTGCCTTATATCTCATACGGAAATTAGGAAAAACACAAGAAAATTCGAGCATGCTGTTCATATTTCTCTAACAGGTGGTTCATAGTTGTTGTTTTTTTAATGAACTTTCCTTCTCAAATGAAAAAACTATGTGAAAGATTATTAGCAGATTGGAAAGAGAGAGGCCAATTTCTTTCAAGTGAATATGGAGTTTGATGAGAAGTTCTGAACGTTGTTTTGGAAACCAGACTGCTCGCAAAGTAACAGAAAATGCAAACTCGCAAAGACAACTCACTCTCATACCACAATACACATTCCAGGGAGCACAAAGGGATGACAAAAAGATGAGAGCCCCGGCTTTCAGCCCATTTGTACTGATTTCAGTTGTGTCATACAGAATTTTGAAAAGCAGGAGGTGATGTGAGGTCTGATGCAGGAACACATAATCACCACAAAAGTTTGTATTTGCTCAGACCAAGCAAGGAAGAAAGTGTCAGTTCAAAGTGTTCCCCAAACCTGACCCAAGCCATCTTGTGTCCATCAGGAACACCTGGCCAAAATCTGTTCTCTTCCCCAGGGCGGTCCCCTCCTCAATCCTGAGGCTATAAACATGGAAATTTAATCCTTTTTTTTTTTTTTTAGGTGTTTAAATAAAAATTACCCTTTTTCTCCAAACACAGCAGTTAACACAGGCCCAGTTCAAATCTATTACTGGAAAATTACAAGTGAGAGGTTAAAATCGTGTGTGTGTGTTTAAGGTAGAAGAACCACAATGAAGATATAACATTATATCCTTTACTCTTTTTATTTTATTTTTTTTTATCCTTTGCTCTTTTAAACCATTTTCCTAAGTGGGGGCGGGGGGAAGCTTGCCCTGTTGAAGAAGGCATCCTTCCTTTATTCTGGAGCTGCCCTGTCCTCCCTGGCAAGCAGCCCTCTCCAAACCATCTGTTGAAAGGACAGCTCTTCCTGCATCTGCTGCTGGAACAGGGGAAGAACAAGGCAATAATCTTCCTCTTGCAATCGGGAAGTTTGGGGCCTTTTAAAAGCTTGCACAATATTCTCCCCCCTTATTTGCAGTCAGGAAAGCCCCAGTGGATTTCAGGGTGGGGAGGACCTGAAACTTGATGCTCATTGACCAGAACAACTTCCCGTTGGTTGTCAACCTATGAACCTGAAATGTACACCCAATAGGTCCCTGACTTGGCTCTATCTGAAGTTGACGTCTCGCTTGGAAACCTTTCTAGATAGCAGAAATGCTCTCTCATTCCTTAAAGGGAAATCTCATTTCCTGCTGGGAGTGTGATGGCCACAGGAGTTCAGAAAAATGTTTTAAAGGTCAGAAGGGAAAAAAGAATCTCTTTCAGATAGGCAATGGTCACAGTGTCCGGGCATATCTGACTTAGAATACAGAAGAACCTAGATTAAGCCCATTAACATGATCCCATCCTTTTCTTCTAAATGACCTAAATTCTGAGGTCTTCGCCTCCCTAAAATAACAGTGTTGCTCAAAGGTCAGCATGCATCAGAATTCCTTGGAGGGCTTCTTGAAACATACACTGCTAGACACCATCCCCAGAGTTTCTAATTCAAAAGGTGTGGGGAGGCTCTGAGAATTTCCTTTCTAACAAGTTCACAAGTGATGCTAATGCAGCTGGTCTGGGACCACATTTTGAGAACTGTCTAGACCACAGTAGCCACCTTATCTGAATCACCTAAAAGTGCTACACTTACTTATTCAAAAGTAGTTAGGGCCCTCCTGAGAATGTAGAAAGCTAGAAAAACCATCACTCCCACCATTGCAACCAAAAATAGACAAATAGAACAAGGGAACAGAACGGAGTCCAGGGAGGAATCCACACATATACGTTCAATTGATTTTCAACAAAGGTAGAGAAACTGTAGTCTTTTTTCAACAAATAGTGCTGCTTGAACAATTGGATATCCATAAGCAAAAACAAACACAGATCCGTACCTTGCACCTCATACGAAAATAAACCCCAAATAGAGGGTAGGCAAAAATGTAAAAACTATTAAACATCTGGAGGAAAATAGAGGAAAAAAATCTTTGAGAGCTTGGGGTTAGGTAAATACTAGATAAGACACCAAAAGCACACTTCATGAAGACTGACAAATTGAACTTCATTGAAATTAGTAACATCGGCTGCTCAAAAGACATTGTTAAGAGAATAAAAAGGCAAGTCTCCAACCTGGAAAAAAAAATTGCAAATTGCATATATGGGAAAGCGCTTAGGCTAGAATATATAAAGAACTCTCAAAACTTGATAATAGGGAAATAGCCCAATAAAAAAATAATCTAAGATTTGAAAGGCACCAAACCAAAAAACGTATATGGATGGCAATTAAACACACAAAAAGATGCCAAACATTAGTTTTAGGAAGATGAAAATTAAAACCACACTGAAAGCACTACATGCCTGTTAGAATGACTAAAGTTAAAATAATAATAATAATAAAATAAAACTTGAAAATTCCAAGTGCTAATGGTGATGGAAAGTACAATTTTCATACACTGCTGGTGGGAAAACAAAGTGGTTTCACTACTTTGGGAAACAGTTCACTGTTTCTTATGAAATCAAACGCACACTCACCACACACAATCTAGCAACCCCATTTCCAGGTATTTACTCAAATAAAAAGTGATAGTCATGCAAAAATCTATATGTGAATATCTGTAGCAACTTTTTTGGTAACTGTCAAACACTGGACACAATCCAAAGGTCCCTCATCTGGGGGAGGGATAAACAAATTGGTGGACACTCACTCAATGGAATTCTACTCAGCACCAAGGAGGAACATATCAGTGTATACAATCAGCAACACAGATGACCCTCAAATGCACCATGTTAAGTGGAAAAAAAAAAAAAAGTCAAATGCACAAGGCTACATACTGTATGATTCCATCCAAATGATGTGCTGGAAAAGACGAAACTGTAGGCACTGGAAAGGGTTCAGTGGTTGCTCCCCATTGCCTTCCCTCTCAGCCCTGCGCGTCAAACAACTTTACTATAGTGCACTATGAGAAAGATAATGGGAGAATTTGGGGGTGATGGAGCTATTCCATATTTTGATCATAGAAGTGGTTACAGGAAGGCACGTATGTCAAAAATGGCAGAAATGTATGTTAAAAAGGGTGAATTCTATGATCTATAAATATTACCTTAAATTTTTTTTTTTTTTAAGTAATTAGGGAGGACCTACCATATCCTCAGCCCTATGTCAAGAGTCACTAGAGATACAAAGAACGCCTTGAGGACAGTTTAGAATGAACACCTGCCTAAAGCATTTAAAAAAGCCCGCCAACTGAGAACTCGGGGGGGCAGGAGACATTGTAGACTCTAGTCCAGAGAGAGGTGGGGTACCTGGCACAAAGCAGGTTCCCTCTGCCGTCTCGTTCCACCTTGACCCTGAAAGCTTTTGTTCTTCTGCTCTCACCAGCCTAAAGAGGTCCATCCCGACCGCCCCTCACAGAAGTCACATTTTCCCTCCCTCCGTGATCTTCCAGTCAAGTCAGTCCTCCTTCCCAGGACGGGGTTCCTTCTCTCCTCTCCCAGCCTAAAGCTTTCTCATCCTTTAAGATCTAAATCTTCCACAAAACCTTTCTTACGTGCTATGGTGAGCACAAAACCTTTCTTTACCGGAGCAGTCCACTGGGATCTCCTCTTCTCTGAACCACCATAACTATTCAGTTTGATACCCATTCACTAAACATTTAATTATACACTTTCTGATGGCTTGACGTGGTGTTCATAATTGTCTCCTCAGCTCCTCGGCCGCTTACTTCAGGAAGAGAAGCAGCCCTTAAAATTTCCTGTGTGTCCTTCTCCCCAACCTCACCTCTAACACACCCATTGCTTAGTTCCAACCGTCATTAATTTAATGAAATACCAAAGTATGGACAATAGTAAGAGATTTAATTAATGTGGTATTAAACACAGGGCAATTCATCTGCTTATATCACAAAATATTTGTGAATTTCTTCCTCACATACAAGGTGATTAAAATGTCTTTTCACAAAATAAAATCCATTCCAGTCTGTAAAGAATTTCACACTCCCTAAAGGACCCAAAATCGTGCGGCAAGAAAATGCATCTTTTGATATGTGATTGTTTCCACATATTACATTCTTTTCATGATAGCACATACAAATGAGGGTTGGGTTATTTTCTTTTTAAAAAAAAATAAATTCTACACATTTCTTTTTCCCTTTAGAAGTCCTTGACTAAGCATCTTGAGTTCATATGCACCCTCTACGGATGTTTCCTATTTTCATGCATGCTTATGTTTAAATTAGATAGGTCAATTTAATTAGTCTTTTTAATCCAGCAGAACAGCAATGCACGAATATCATGCTGGGTTACTGCCATCATATTCTGGGTCTCATGTTACATTTCATTATTTGCTCTTTGGTTATTCTATGGTAAAGTATAAATAGAAAGTGCAGTAGTGATAAGTAATTATTTGATCACAAGGAAATTGTTTTCTTCAGAAATTTTCTAACCAGTATAAACTCTGGACTCTGTTGAAGTTTTAGTGATAAGGAAACTATCAGTCCTCCCTTGGTTTGGATACACGGACCCCCTCCAATAATATCATAGAGACATGCGTGTGAATGAGTTGGGAACCATTTTGGGAATCCCAGGGGCAGCACAAAGAGCCTGTACACCCCCAGGCCCCCTTCAAAGTGGGAGGTGAGCCTTAAAAAGGCTTGGAAAGTTGAAGGGGTCTTGTCCAAATGGATCATTTTGCCAAAGGCCAGTGCTTCTAGGAATAACTCCAGCTGTGACTTTAGGTATTATCTCCAGGTAGACAAAATACAATAGACAGGAGAATGCTACTCGACCAGCGAGTATAAAATAAAACCACCCAGAATCCCCGGAGGCTTGGTAAAACACAGGCACCTGGGCCCCAGGCAACTCCCTTTGGGAGGCCTGGGGTGGAGCCTGACAGTCCACATTTCTAAGGAGCTCCCAGGTGATGCTCCTGTCCCTGGGCCAACCAGTGCACTGCAAGCATCACTGGCTGCCCAGACACCTATGCTCCCCCTGGATCACCAGAATTACTGGAGAATTCCACACTGAGGGACAGGAAATAGCCCAAGAAGAGCAACAGAGACTTCTTTTGTCTGCCATCTAAACCACCCTCCTAACAGCAGCCCCCACAGCCCCAGGGAGGGAGACCCCCGGGGGCACTGCTCCTCAGCATGCCTGGTGCACGGCATCTCAAATCTCAGAAACCAGCTTCTAGGAGTGTCTCAGTGAGCAGGGGACAAGTGCTAGGGAAGGAGACCGGCAGTGCAGGGGTCGGAGATCATGGCTGGGACAGGGACAGGGAGAAGAACACCTGTTAACAGGAGAACCTAGAATTCTCAGGCACTCCAGAGCACCTGCTATGTGGAGAAGTGAGCCCCGCTCTGGGAGCGGGACCGTCCGATGGCACTTCGCCCCAGGGAAGAGCCTGGGGCTGGGCATCCTGCCCTCCCTGCCTCAGCTCCTTTCTCCTGTGGGCATTTGGGGTCCCCACTTTGGAAGCTGAGAAGCCCTGGTTTACGGTTAGCTGCTTCAGATCTTCTCCCAGGAAGAGATCCTAGAGCCTTTCTCCCTGTGACAAAAAGGGAGCTTTAAAATACGTGGAAACCTTACCCCACCCTCAGAGGTTCCCATTGAAATGGCTGGGGGAATACCCTTGGGGGAAGTTTTTAAAGCTTCCTAGGTGCTTTTAACCTGGAGCCAGAATTGGAACTTCCAGTGAATCAGATCAGAGCTTCTTGGCCCAAAGGAGGTCTGTGTTCTTACTTACCCCGTCCTTCAGCTAATGATGAGAGCATTTCCACAGCCAGGAGATTTGTTTTATTTCAAAAACCAAAGGAGCTATAAAAAATGGCATTTAAATATGTCTCCTTTATTTCTCTTTAATAGGCACAGGAGGGGGCGCCTGGGTGGCTCAGTCATTAAGCGTCTGCCTTCAGCTCAGGTCATGGTCCCAGGGTCCTGGGATCGAGCCCCGCATCGGGCTCCCTGCTCGGCGGGAAGCCTGCTTCTCCCTCTCCCACTCCCCCTGCTTGTGTTCCCTCTCTTGCTGTGTCTCTCTCTGTCAAATAAATAAATAAAATCTTAAAAAAAAAAAATAGACACAGAGACGGTAGATAAGACTGCAGGGGAGGGCAGTAAGGTTTCTCTCTCTGCCTTAGGAAAACAGACAGCTTTTATGAATCCATTCACCTCCCTGAAAGCTCAATCCCCTCTGTGCTTCGCCCACATCAACTGGTAAATTAGGTTTAGCAGGTACAAAAATAATTAGAACTAATATTGCATGACATTAGCTCTCAACCCTGGCTGCACATTAGACTCACTTCGAGAGCACCGAAATATGCCAGTGCCTGGGGCCCACCCAGATGACTGAATCACCATCTCTGGGGGAGAAAACTTGGCACGCTATTTCTTTAAAGCTCGCCAGGGGATCCAAATGCACAGCCAGTATGAGAAGCACTGGTGGAAAGGGTGGGTGGTAGTGCAATGAAAAACCAGGAGAGGAACTGGAGGGACAGTGGCATTGACCAAGCCAGTGGCTTCTGACTTAGCAGCTGCCCGTGCCACTGAACAAATGTTCGGGTTCCATGTTTTGGGGGCATGACTCAGACTTGGGTATTCCAGGGGAGGTAGTCCAGGAATAAGGGAGAAGAAGGAATGGAAACTGGTATTCAGGGGAGCGGGAAGGAGGGAGGGAGGGGAGAGGAAGGGAGACGATGTTCTATCCTAATTGAAAAGTGTATGAAAAGCGCCCTTGATTGGGAATCCGCTAATGGAGAATAAAGTCTTGGCTCTGACACTAATCAGATGTGACCCCTATGTAAGTTTTGCTTGCCTTGGTCTCAGCTTCTCCAAAATTACATGGATGGATGGCCGTGAATTTTCAAGTCCCTTCTGGTCCTGAAATTCTCCAGGTATGTCCCATCAGGGTCACCTGATTGTTAAGTGACATTAGCCTGGGGCCCCTGGTAACAGGGAAGAGTAAGGAGCCTCAGAGTGGAGTCTCTTCCAGATTATTTAATGCAGCTGCTCAAGCTTGAGAACAACTGGTCGAGGGTTATTTCAGAGCTATCAGCTATTTGAGAATTTTGTTATCTCAACCACCACTCGGTAATGCCAAAAAAAGGTAGCTGGCTTGAACTTCCTGTCCATGAAATTAGCTTTTGGGGGGAACTCAGCCTACCCCATACTATAATCTATAGTTTTATTTGGCTACTGTGTTTTGTGTTTTGTTTATAAGCTCCTTGAAAGTAGAAACTGTCTAATAGAACTTGTGTGTTGTGTGGCATGACTTAAAGCACTCTTAGTGTTCTTACTTTTCCTACAATTGAGTTGTGTTCCTGGAAAGCTGCATGTCAGTGGAATTCCCTTCAGTCAAACCCAATTTTAGATGTACATTAAATGCTGTGTAAAGGAGCCCTGTGGTGAGTGCTTTTGAAGAATGACTTAATTTTTTGGTAATGCTAATAATTATACCTTAATTCAAGTTTGGTAAATCTAAATTTTAACAGAGCAATTTAAATGTAAAATAGAGGGTTTTTTTTAATGTTCCCTTAATTTGAACCCTTAACAAGGGGGGTCCTGGATGTGTTATAATAAATTCTGCTATAGTTCGTGCTCCTTTAGAATACTTTCAGCAAGAGGAGGGGTGTTTCACTGGCTTAAACTTCAGTATGCTTCTGTGGAGCCACTTACATACACAGAACAGGGTTAACCTTCGCAAGGCCTAGATGCCGCATGGTGTAATGAAATGAGCATAATCACTGAGTTGGGGGCCCAGGTTCTTCTGTTTACCACTGCCTTATTGTGTGCTCTTGGGGGAGTCCCTTTCCTTTTCTGGGCTTCCGTGTTTATCCATGTGATGGGAATACTGGGCTAGGTGATTTCTAAAGTCCTTTCCAGCTCCGGCCTCCTAAGATTTAGGGTTCCTTGGACAGTCTGGATCATCTGAGGTTGTCAAATTTTACAGCCCTACAACCATTCTATTAGGGCTTTGATCCAGCTTGACATCAACTCGGAGAACGAGAGGTGGGAGAGCCAAGCCTACCATGTGTGATTGTGTAGTGTTGTGCACTGCACAACAGTATTCAGCCTCTGCTACATCTGTCCGCAGCACAGGGCTGCATTAGGTCCTCTGTGGCCCCTGATGTGTTAGACAGCCTCGCCCTGGTGACAGCAGGACCTTTAAACTTAAGGACAACAAAGCACAAATCTTGTGGTTAACATCAAAGTGTGGTCCCATGACAAAAGAGTTATCCTGCAGGACCCAGAGGAGGCTCGGCTCCTGGGTGGAGATCAGGTGCACACAAATATCACTTAGTTTCAGTGAGGGTGTCGGGGTTAAGGGGGAATTATGGAAGCCCAACGACTTGCAAGGTAGAAGGGCATATTGGAGAGATGGCCGGGGACGGCCACAGTACTTAACAGTCTACGTGAAGCCGTTGCCTCCATGACCAGTACACCTGGCTGCTGATCGGTCACGTGGGAAGCTGGTGCAGCCACAGCCTTGAAGCAGGCCCCGGTCCTATTGGGTGAGGCTCCCTGGGAAATCCAGTGCGGCCAGCGCAGCACCAGACAGCACTACCGTGTCTGAAGAACTCTGGCTTAGAGGGATCACCGGTCACTGGGTAAGGAGTAAGCTCTGGAAAGGGTTGAAATATTTCACGATCCTGACCAGGGAAAGACAACGCCAGGAGATATGGAAGGACACCGTTTGGGGCCTTCTGTCAGGGTGGCCAAGCAAACAGGGGCCCAGGCAGAAAATCTGGGGCCTCCCAGTGGGCAAAGATAGGCCAAAGAACTGATGCTGGCAAGTCTGAAGACATTTCCTGAGGGGAGCCAAGATCTCAGAGGTGCTCAAGGAACACAGGTCGGCCCACTCGCTTGCCAACTGCTACTTCTCATCCCCAAGCAGCTCTCCCCGTGAGCCACCAGGAGCATGAACCGCAGAGGCGGGGCAGCCTCCCCGAGGTACCGTCTCGCTCTGCTCTCCGTGTGCCCGTGGGAGTCTTCTTTACTGCATTTCTTATTCGACACTTGACTTGGGGCGTCAGGAATAAACCCTGGTGATGACCCTGAAAGTATTTTCTCCTGACCCAGCCGGAGCTACCCATGCAAATGTGCTGTGACATCTTTATGAGCGACCCTCAAAATCAGAGAGTGAGAAACAGAAAAAATGAACTCTGTGAGCGTAACTTAATTCTGCCTGCAAATTTCAAGATAAAGTTTTCAGTCAGAAAATCAAATGCACTCATCTAAAGGCCAAAGATGGGTTGATATCCATTACTGCGTAATAAATTACCTGATCTAGAAAGCAATGGTATGTTTTTATACCTACTATTAGAATTACATTTTTGTAGCATTACATTTTGGTAAATATATTGATTTTATGAAAGACAAAAAAAAAAAAGCCACAAAAAACTAAGCTGAAGATAGCCTCAGGCTTTGGTCAAAAATTCATTTTGTGGAAAACCACCTTTGTTATTGTTCCCCAGGATGCCAATTAGGGACATATTTTCTAAGTATTTATTTTAGGCAAATGTTTCACTTCATAAAAAAAAATTTAACTCAGGAAGAAATTTAAAAATGCGAACAGATCTATAACCTTTTTAAAAAATCAATCATTCAAAAAAAATCAACGCATTTTCAATTTAAATCCCAGTAGGTTTTTCACAGAATTTGAGAAGTTGATTCTAAAATTCAAAGAAAAATGGCCAAAAATAGCAACAGCAACAACAATAAAGTTAACAAGTAAGAATAAAGAAAGAGTGTGCTTTATCAGACATCGAGATTTGTTTCACAGATAAAGTGATTAGAACAATGCATATGGGCCCAGGGATGGACAGACAGCCCAAAAGAATAGAACAGTGATCTGAAACAGGAGGATCAACAGATAAGAATATGGACTGATCACAGCGCGATCCTAGGTCCACAGGTTGTTCGTGATCCTAGGTCCACAGGTTGTTAAGCTTGGGGAAAATTGATTTAGACCCAAGTGTAAAAAGCAAAACACTGAAACTTATATTTAAAAATAAGGAGGAAACTATCTCTGTCATTTAGACAGGGAAGGATTTATTAAGACAGCATGCAAGCAGCACACACCAAATATAATCATATTAAAATGTGAAACTGTACAGAAGACACCATAAATAAATTATAATGACAAGCCACAGACACTGTGGGAAGATATTTGCAACACATAACAGACTCGGATTTGGTAGTCCACTTTATATCAAAAACCCCTACCATTAATAAGACGATGACTATCAAGAAGAAAATAAGCCAAGGATATGAATAGTTTCTTTTTAGGGGACATACAGTCAGCCAATAACCCTAGTGGGATTCTCCACCTCGTTACTCAGAGAAATACAGATTAAAATAATAATGGCATGCCACATTATACTCGCTGGTTGGCAAAAATTAAAATCTGGCATTACTAGATATTGGTGAGAGTTGTAAAGAAATAAACTCTTACATCCTGCCAGTAGGGGTATAGATGACTATAACCATGTTGAAGACCATATAACTAAGTTATAATTAAGCTGATGATGTGCAATCCTACAACCTAGCTGTTCTATCGACTGCATATACTATATGCTGTAATATACCCAGAGCGACACACAAAGATGCTCACTGAAATAGTCTGTGGCAGCAAAAAACAGAAACCAACCTAAAGGCCCACCAAGTGAATGGATTAAAACTGTGATACTGTCATACAAGGAAGATCATTTAGTTAAAACGATGCACTGGATGTCCTATAGCACCATGTACACAACGTGGAAACATAACGTTCCCTTAAAAAAAAGTGCTGTGAATCGTGTAAGACCGTTGAATCACAGACCTGTACCTCTGAAACAAATAATACATTATATGTTAAAAAAAAAAAAAAAAAAAGGAAGAAGATAGTAGAAGGGAAAAATGAAGGGGGGAATCGGAGGTGGAGATGAACCATGAGAGACCATGGACTCTGAGAAACAAACTGAGGGTTCTAGAGGGGAGGGGAGTGGGGGGATGGGTTAGCCTGGTGATGGGTATTAGAGAGGGCACGTATTGAATGGAGCACTGGGTGTTATACACAAACAAGGAATCATGGAACACTACATCAAAAACTAATGATGTAATGAATGGTGACTAACATAACATAATAAAATTTAAAAATAAAAAGCAAGTTACAAAAGAATATGTATGATTATACCATTTATATAAAATCAAATTCACAAAACATTAGGGACAGACACACATTTGTAAAAAATAAATAAATAAATAAATAAATAAATAGCAACAAATATTATGAATGAGTTAAATACCAACTTCAGCCCAGTGGTCACCTCTGAGGGGAGAGGAAGAGCAGAAATCCCTTGTTCAGGGGACTTCAACTCCATCTGAGGTTTTCTTTCTTTAACAAAGCCAGGATGTTAAATTTTTATATTTGCTAACTAGGGGTAATTCGATTGCCACTAAAATATTATTGGTTTTTCATCTGTTTGAAATATTCCTGACTTTTTTTTAAGATTTTATTTATTTGTCAGAGAGAGAGAGAGAGAGAGAGCGTGCACAAGCAGGGGGAGCAGCAGGCAGAGGGAGAAGCAGGCTTCCCACTGAGCAAGGAGCCCAACATGGGGCTTGATCCCAGGACCCTGAGATCATGACCTGAGCCGAAGCCAGACGCTTAACCGACTGAGCCACCCAGGTGCCCCATTCCTGACATTTTTAAAGGTTCTGTGCGTTCATATGCCAGACAGCGTTTGTTTTGAATGTGCCACACTAACCTACAACAAGGACTCAACTTCAGTGCCCTGAGTTTGGAGATGGGGCCCGTGAACACTCATAAGTGATCATCTTGCACCGCACGGCTTTACAGCTGATGCAAATTATAGATTGTTCCCCACAGCTGTAGTTATCAGCCGATGTCGAATGTTTAGGCAATTTACAAGTGAGCAGTGCCAGAGCACCGTCTAGGGTAGGGGTGGGAGAGCAGGTTTTCTTATTATTCCAGGAGGACACTGCTGACCTCACACGTGCATTGTTCTCGGACTTCCTCCCGCTATTCTAAGCCATTTTTACACCTCCAAACTTTGTCAGGTAAAATACGTTAGAAGAGAAATGTGAATTTCATTGCAAGAGATCTGACCGGAGTCTCACTCCAAAAAAAAAAAAAAACAACAACTCTGAAGAAATTTTGTAGTTCTATACAGACACTGTCTATAGTAATACCCATCCCTGCAACAAATCTGGAAAACCGAATGCCTACCAATTGGAAAATGAACCAAAATATCAAACTGACAGAATACAAATGATTATAAAGGCTATGTAATGAAATTAAGAAGCGCTTGCTAAAAAGAAAAATGAAAACAGCACTGTGACGATACCTATGTAAATAGGTATCTCTGAGCAGCTTAAGATCAGAAGACATGTGAACATTAAAACAGTTACATCAGCATTTTATTATTATAAACATTAATCTTTTCTTCAGCATTTTGATACAGCCATTTCTCTTTTGCCAAACAGCTTTTTGAGGTATAAATCATAGCATGTACAACAGACCAATCCATTTAAAATGTAGCCTCAATGGTCTTTAGTCTATGCAGAGTTGGGACATCATCTCCATAGTCAATTTTAGGACATTTCATCACCCCCAAAAGAAACCCCCATCCCCTTTCGCTGGCCTCTATCATTTCCTTCCCTCCAGGCCCTGGCAGTCACTAATTTACTTTCTGTCTCTATGGATTTGCCTATTCTAGACATTTCATATAAATGGAATCATATAATATGTGGCCTTTTGGGTCTGGCCTCTTTCACTTAGCATAATGTTTCCAAGGCCTATCCATAGTGTAGCAAGGGTCAGTACTGCATTTCTTTGTATTGTCAAATAATATTCCATTGAATGGATATAGCACAGTTTATATGTACTAATTCTTACAATAACAATAAATACACTCTGTGATGGAGAGAGGTTCAGAGAATGTTCTGTCTACCCTATTCTGACATGGATTACTTTTGGTAGCTCAAAGGTGATCTCAGGGCTGCCACAAACATCCATAGGGTCTGGTCTACTGGGTCATCCTGGGACTTGGCTGGTGGGTAGGAGAGCCCAGACAGAAGGGGCTGGGATCTGGGGACCAGAAGTCCCTAGGGGCTGAACTATTAGTGCAGTCTGGTAGAGAAAAAGGGAAGTGAGAAGTTGTCTAGCACAAGTAGGAGGTGGGAGTTGGGAAGGAGAGTGCAGGGCACAAGAGAGGCAGAGGTCCCTACAGGTGACCAGCTGCTCGGGGAAGTCCAGGCACAGGAGCAGGGGCCCAAGCACAGGCCTGGGCTCAAGAGCAGACCTGGAGCATGAAAAGCCGAGGGACACTGAGCACAAGCCTGGGGTGTGGATCTTGCTATGGGGCAGAGTGTCTCTCAACTACAGAAAGCCTAGTGAAGGGCTGAAGCCTAGCCAGGCTACTCAACCAGGGGTCTGAAACCAGAAAAGGACCACGGGTGGCAGGCCTGAGAGGACACAGTCCCTGCATTCTGTAGACTGAGCCTTCACGGGAGGTAAATGTTACAGAAATTTTGCGCTCAAAAGGCTGGGAAGGAAGAAACCGCCACCACCACCATCGTGATCACCCTCACTGGCCCCACTGATTATCTGCTGTGCACCAGGCATGGTGGTAGCTGGTTTAACACATCGTCCCATTCACCCTCACCACCACCTCTAAGGAGGGTACCGTCATGATCCTCATTTTACAGATCAAAGAATTAAGACTTAAAGAGGTTAAACAATGATACGACACAAGGTGATGGAGCAGGGTCTGAACCCAAGTCTGACTGGGAGGCCTGCGTCTGCGGCTGTGAGGCGGCAGTCCTCGGGGCCCCTGGCCACTGCCAGCGGAGAGGAGGCCACTTTCCATCCCTGCATAGGGCTTGGGGCCCGTCAGAGGGTGGTGACAACTAAGCCTTGCAGTGGGACAGCATCCTGTACGGAGCAAGAATGCGCTCACACCCATCTTTATCTGGACTTTGCTTCCAACGAAGCCCTTGGAGGCAGGCAGGGGGAGCGTTAACCCAGTCCATCTGTTGCTACCGGTAGCACAATCTGGTTCTACGGGCCTTTAACGATTCCTCCCTCCCCATGGCACTCCCACAAGGACCTCTTACGGCTGTCTAATTCTTGGGGCACCAGCACGGATCTCAAGATTAAGCTTTCAGGGGTGACTCTCCCACCTCTCACCATGGTTGACTGTCTTCTCTGAACAGGACTTGAGAGCTGATGTCTTTGGGATAGGACAGCTCTGCTCTCCAGGCCCTGGCCTTCTCTCCCCTCAAATGGGCAGATGTTTTAGCTGCGCCTGCTTTCCCTGCAAATCCTGGGAAGAGCTGAGCCAGCATGTCCCAAGGCTCTGACGTGGGTCGTTTATAACCTATTTCATTTCCATAAAATTTAGGTGGAAAATAGATTCACGTGAAGTGAGCCAGAAAACAAATGGAAGGGCAAATTGGCCAAGTGGCCTTATTGTACGGTCAGTCACAGATTGATTAGGTATGACTCTCAGTCACCCAGGGTCCCACCGGGCCTAGTGCCCCGTGGTGGGCAGGGATTTAAGAGATGCACCGCCCCCCCTGGCTCCTTGGCAAAGTGGTTCTGCAAACTCCAGTCACCTTGGTTGGTATTCAGCCAGCATCCTAGGCCCTGGGAGGGCCTCTGTCAGGTTCATAAGCAATCCTGGCCTTGCAGATGAGGGATTAATGGCAGCCCTAGTCATTAATAAACATCAAATAACTTGTACATGCAGAACACTGAAACCAATCCATTTTTTTGGCTCATCATCACTGCCATCCGGGGCTGGCCTCACGCAGAGGTAAAAGTGGCCATGTCTGTGGCCTCACTGAAGGATACGGAGAAGCCCTTCCCCGGTCTTCCCCACCAGTGCCTGACATTCTACCCTTAGCAAGGTCCTTCTTTCCTCTTAAGAGACCATATTAAAATAGAGACAACGAGCCCTGGGCTTAGGGTCACATGCCTGGATTCAGATTCTGGCAATTACCAGCAGGGCACAGTTACGCAGCCTCCTTTTAAGAGATCTGCAGGAAAGTGGTAATAATAGTATTTACCTCGTGGAAAGCACGGAGCACAATGCCTGGCCCATAGTGGGTGCCCACGAAATGACAGCTGCGGCTGGGGTTGCTGTGTGGGGCGGGCCTCTCCAGGTCCTCCTTGAAGCCTGAAACCCGCCTGGAACGTGCCCGACCCTTAGTGCTTCGGAGCTTATGTCAGTCACTTCTTGCCTAATGGGGGCAACCTGGAGCAGCTGAAGGCTCCAGAAAGGGGGAGGTTGGAAGAGGCACAGGAAATGGAAGACCCGTTATTAGAGAGGAAAAGCATGGAGAAGGATGGCTGGGAGTCTGAAGACAAAGGTCTTTAGTCTCCTGAAAGGCAACCTCTGTATCCACAGCAAAATGGTTTTGGGCGTGGGTGGAATGTACCAACCTAAATGCCCAAGGATTTACAAGTGAGGGTTTTTTTTTTTTATTTTAAAGGGTTTTGTCTTTTTTTTTTTTTGAGAATTCATGTACACAAAGTGGAACGGATAAATCTTAAGTGTACAAGTTGATGAGCTTTGACAAATGTACCCCCAGCGCAGCTGCCACTCCAACCCAAACTGCCTTTTATGTACGAGCCCACGGACCAGAGACACGCGCCCGTGGAGACACGGACCTCCCCCTCGAGTGCCAGTGCCCGAGGCAATCCACAACGTGCAGAACAAGAGCGACAGCAAGAACTTGGAATGGTGTCAAGGGAGTGAGAGCAGTGAGGCCGAATGTGAGGAGGACGGAGTCGCCCGCTAACTGATTCCATCTGCAGGGGCTTTGGGGTCAGAGAGTCTGGTCAAGAATCTGCAGGGAATGCCACGTCGGTTGAGCCCTGCAACTGGCTTGTGACACCCAGATTCCTTCCACACCTGACTCAGCCATCGCCCGCCATCCGTCTCTGAGTAAATCACAGCACAGCTCCGTGCCTCAGTCACAGGACCTGGAAGACAGTGGGAGTGCACCGACCACTCCTTTGTGTCATTTCAGGCTGCAGCAACTTACACACCTAGACTGGGCAATGCCACTGCATGGTGACCCCAAATTCTCCCTTGTTTACTTAACACAGACACAGCCTCCCCTGTGGCTGTCTGGTGCCTTCTGCAAAGCTGGGACTCTCTCAGTAAAGAGGACACAAAAAAGCAGAAGCGGAGGCTTGGTGTACACCAAGACAGTGGGACTTGGCTGACACAATTTTCAGATCCTGGTGTCTCGTGAGAACTTCATATTCCTGTGTCCTCCTCAAAGGCATTTGGGCCAGCGGAACTTGAGAACATTTACGAAAAACAAAGGGGGATCTGGAAAGAAGAAATTCTGGTCTGTGTAGTCTCAATGATTATAGTCTTTGTAGGAAAACTCGTTTTCATCTTGTACGTCTGAATTCTAGTGAATCTGTGAGTCCCAATTCAAAGGTTTTTCTCCCCCGGGGAAGCCCTTCCCCTAAGTCCCTGGCCAGAGGGGTCCTTGCAGAATTCCTGTGGCTTCTACCTGAACTCCTCTTTACACACACACACACCAGTACTGTGGTTACCTGCCTCCATCTCCCACCTCCCGATGAGTCGGTTACAGTCCCTTTAATCTTTCACAGGCTGGTTAAGTGTTTTGTGCCTGGTAAGTGCAACGTCCTTTTTAATTTTATTGCTGTATTTTTAAAGCAATTTTTTTTTTTTTTTTGCCACATCCTTTTCTAAAATGGAGGAATGAATGAATGTTAGTCGGGTTTAAGGTGAAGAGAATTATGTGCTCTAACGAAGGAATTTGCATCCTACAATATTCAAAAGGAGAAAATTACCTAAAATGAGCTCTTAAATCCTCCTGAATCTTCATTGCTGTGTCCTAGTCCACAAGGTGCAACTGATCTCTCCGGCTAAAATTGTCAACTTACAAAACATTATACAAGGTGAAAGGATATCTGAATTAATGATGAAACGAACTACAGATATTTGCATCGCCCTCTGAGGTATATAAGGAAAGGAACTGTAGCCAGCTAACGTAGGGGAGTGGGCGTGGGAGGTCCGGGAGGTCAGGCAACTTTGATTTTACTCCTTAAAGCACTCTTCTTTACTGTTATGTTTTCCTGTAAGCATACATGGTTTTTATTTTTTAAATAATGTGTAATTAAAACTAGAGTTTACAAAGTTTTGACATTGACACGCTCATTTAATTACAAGTGTATTATACTACATACAATGCATTATAATGCCTTTTATTGTTGAAAAAACTGAATCTCAAGGAGATTAAATGACTTGCCTGAGAGTTAATTGCAGAACAAGAAAACAGCATGCTTATGTAACAAAGCACAGGGAAGAGGAAAATTCGTATTCCATTCACGTTCTAATCCTTCCTGGGAGTACCCAGTATGAGGTCAACGTGATTTACTCAGTGCACACCCTGTGCCCGTCCCTGCTCTCCTCCCCAGAGCTGGGAGGACCTTTCACATCACATCTTCCTCCACACGTGATGCATATGTGCAATGCGCAAGAACCTTGAACCGGACTCTGGGAAGGCAATGTTAACTTACATTGTTACTTTCTTTTCTCACTTATACAAGTTAGAAGTCATCAACCAAATGTTACCATGTTTTTATCGTAAAGATAAGCATTGTCTTTAGCCAGCAATGTTTCTTTCATTGGTGCCTTTGGAACCTAACTAGCACTTGATTCATTCTGTCAACATTTCACAGGTAGAAGAAATAGAATCTGTGTCTTATTTGTTCTGCCTCAGATGAACACAGGAAGCGAAAAAATATTTGTTTTTAATACCGGGGTCCTACACTTCTCTAAGCAACACTGCTCACAGTCCATGGACCATGCCAGAGGGATGTTGCCTCAAGGAGGAGGAGCAAATTCAGAGCAGCAATTAATTTCCGTTTCTAAGAGTTTGCTTTGATAGCAATTTTGAAAGGCAGAGCCCACTCAAAACCTCTAGGCACCAGCAGCAGCCTCTTGCCTGGGTCTCCTGTTTTAATCAGTGTAGGAGAGGTGAGCCTCTCTAGCAACAAGGGTCTTTGATCCCAACAACAAACCTCATAATCATTGAGTTTATCACCTCCTAGCTAAAGCCAGCCAGGAAAGGCTTTCATGCCATCATAAAACCGCAGGGCTCAAGTGGACCTTCAGAATTATCTAGGTCAACAACTTTCCCCCACTTGAAATCCACCCTAAGCTTCTCCAGTGTATGCTTGGACTGCCCAATGACCACGTCACTACTCACTCCCAAATAAGCGACTTTAGTGCAATGGGTCCTTGGTCCCTCAACATATGGAATTGTGCTGGCTGAATCTTCCCTTCCCTCTCCCTTTTAAATTCGACTATCTATCCTTCGAGGCCCAGCTGAAGTCCTACTTCTTCCTCAAAGTTCTCCCACTGACCCTCCGTCCTCAGAACTGCGCCAGTCTGGTGTGTTACAAACACCTGTCAGCGCCCAGTTTGGCATAGGCCTGTACTATCTCTCAATCCAAATGCTGAATTTCTTAAGGCTGGAGACCATATGTTTTCCTCTCATCTGCCCTCCTGTCACCTAATCTGTAGGTGACCACACTGATGGTATCCACCCAATACTTGCTGAATGGGCAAAAAATGCCTTGGCTACTAAGGTTCAGCATGCACATGCTGTATGCCGACTTCCTGATGCTCAGGTCTGATCCCAACCATCAGAATGGGTTATATCAGCCAGCAAGTGGCCACTAACCTATTGCTACCCCCCTCCGCTCCTGGGAACATATATGTTCCTGCTCTGGGCTAACACACAAGTGATTTGCTTATTTGAGAATAGGGGTCTATTAAGTTTGCAATCATTGTAGGTTACTAAGCTGAAGGTGCATGTATGTGCTTGAGTGTTTGTATGTGAGCATGAGAGTGGGGGAGGGGAGGGGGGAGTTTCTGAATGAATGTAACAGAGCACGTGAGGGTAGGAATAGAGGTGTGTATGATGTGCAAATGGCATGGGGTGTGTTCGTCAGTACAAGCACATGAGTAGGCTCGTACATGCTATGCATGTAGTGTGAGTGCGTGCGTGTGCATGCACAAGTGTATGGACAAGCCCCCGGACATAAGTAATCACTTTTGCTCTTGTTCCAGTTGGCATGCTCTCAGCTCCTACCATTCCTTGGATCTACTTGGATCCACCGAGCCAAAGCTCTCCCCATAGTTTTGACTGCAAATGCCAGCAAAAACTTTTTGGTCTAAAAAGTCTTTGGTCTCATAAGTTACAAACATGTACTACTGGCAATCTATTCACAAAATATTGAAGTACAATCATTTTGTTTCTTAGGTAAGAAAATAAACACAAATGGAAGGTCTACTGTTTGTTTCCCCTAGCCCGTAGCTCCTCTTGCCTAGCCTGCGCTGTATGCGAATTTCACTTCCAAACCACAACTGCCCCTAATCTGGTTTCTCACCCCACTCCTGGACAGACAGACAGACACACACACACACACACACACACACACACACACACACACACACACAC